>NC_037600.1:5631543-5712874 GCF_003073045.1 Pomacea canaliculata
ATATATAACACACATGGTCACTTAAGCACAAGCTATAACATTGAAATAAGCATTCTTTTATTGCTGATCTAATGGGACAACATCAAAAGGAACAAAGTTTCTCTGTCCACTTCCTCACTTATTTAGCGTTAACTAACAATCCAACACAGTGGATGTTCTTAGATGCTATGACTTCTTGGAAAAAGTTTAGTTTAAGAGAAGAGTAAATGGTAACTGGAGGGAAAGTAAAACTCCATACATAGCAGTGCATAAAGACAATCATTAATGCACCTCGTCAGATGGTACAAGCAAGCCACTCATAATGGCACCCTCTGTCATGCTGAAACTATTATATCTACCGCAGATGCATCTGATGATGATGCAGGAGGTAAAAAATATTACTAAAGAATCAATATATAATGTCTAAAAAATTTTAAGATCGGTGATGATCCTGCATATTAGACTGTCTATGAGACAATAAATTAAACTCTAGAGAAAATATCAAGAGATATATCATGCACAATCCTACTTAAAAAAAATGCGTCTTTAACAATACTATTTGATTCAAGCAATAAGAAAGCTGAGTTTAAAACCTCCTAAAATCCCAGCCTAGACAACTCCCACTCTCTACGACCGTCACAAGAACACAACATTAAAGCATGTTAATTCTTGCAGAAAACATGTGAATTATCTTTTCTATCTGCCACCTACCACTATTAAATCATTTAAATTTTTCATGAAAAACGCACTTCCTGAGCATTACTTCTAACACAGACCCACAGTGGTATCATTCTTCATTCTCACATTTTTTTCCGCTAATTCTGTTTCTTGTCGTCTCTTTCCAAGATACATATTCATCGTTCTTTTGGGTCATTGCCTTAACTATATTTGTTTCTATTCGTCATTAGTACTTTATTATTCTTCCGTCTTTCATATTTGTTGTTCGTATCTTTGTCCCTCTATTTCCTCCATTCCGCTTTTTAAGCGCTACAAAAATGTCCTTAGAGTATGACTTTGCTCTAAAGTATTAAAGTAACAACATGTGTCTCATAGAATTAGAGATCGCTACAATAAGAAGGTATCGCGTTTATTATTTCAAAGTTTGTATGTGTTACGCGCAAACCTAATCGTGTTTTCTTCGTTGAATCTTTGCCTATAACTGCTTATATCAAATCGTTGTTCGTTAAACAAGTTGTAACAATTAAAAAATTGGGGAAAATAACGTCAGCCTTAAACAGAGAACCAGAGAAAACCCATGGAAGACTAATCAATAGCTGGAGACAGGACAAAGTAGATGCCATATGCGGACCTGGAGGAACAAAACGTGGAAAAGCAAGACACTCTTAAAAATCACGAAATGTGAGAAGCCTTGCTTTAACAAATAACCGAGAAAACTTGACCCAATACGAATGCAAAATTTGTGCAGAGATGGGGGAAGTGTGTCCTGCACCTGTTTACATCTACTCCTTCCATTGGAGTTCCGCGCTCTACCACTTCTTCTTTCAATTAACGACAACGAATTTACTGCAACTGTGTAGCACTCACTGCCTACTCCTATCTTCTTTCTTACAGTTCTGTGTCGTCCTAGCCGCATGCTAACTGGATCCTTGAAATTTGAACTTTTTTTTTAAGTGCAACATTACACTTACTTTGAATTTATATTAATTATTCTCATCATTGAGTTCGCAGATTTTAACGTCGCCCTTATGCTGTCCCAGCTACGAATTTATTACAACTCTGCAATTCATGATGTTTTCATATTTTTAGAGCTCCAAATTCTTCCAAGTAAGAAAGCACACCGTTAACTCTCTGCTACCAGTGTATCCTGCCGATCTATTTCAACGTCTCCTAACTCACTCGGTAAAGGTTTATCACATAATGATCAATAAACCACAATTTGTTTCACTGCCAGCTACACTACCACTATCTTTCTGCTCTTTAACAAAGAGCTTAGCTAGTTGGTAGCTCAGACTCACTTATCTCCCTTTCTTCTATGCTTCTTTTTCTTCCTTTTCTGCCCTCTCTTTTCTTTCTCTTCTACTCTCAATCCTCAAAATGTCTATCTTTTTAACCTCCTAACTACTCTATTCCCAAAGATTAATTCATTTTGAACAAACTAATTAATAATTTTCGCTTCCATCAGTATCTATAGCCAATCTCACAATTTTATCTCAGACCTGACAAACCCGTTTCGAAACCTTCATGAATCATAGCTTGCCCCGACCCTGCCATGTCATTGACTCAATGATACTCGTCCTCTCCTCAGCTCCCCAACATCACTTTGATAACAAACACTACCCATATGAATATGAAAGTTAGCTACGAAGTTCAAGAAAGAAGAGACATTAGACGATGAAAAAAAAAAAGAAAAAGCACAGTTTAAAACCAAAACACAATAATACAGCCGATAGAGATCAGTAAGTAAACATAACACTATCTAATTGCAGAGGAAACCAAAAATTCGATTTAAGAGAGAACGCTTATTTGTTTCAATACTACAAGGACCTACAATCAAATATTTATAGTGTTAATATACATCCTTTCACATTTCCGTTCCAGTCCAAGTATCCATTACTTTTTTTTTTAATTTGCTTTCCTAAGCGCGTCATATGTTTATTTTTGATTCATCGTTGTTTGAGAGTTTCTGAAAAGACAATCAATGATACTGTAAGCTTATATTAGAACATGCAGTAACAAAGGTAAGCACTTAATACAAAGCGATGTTGTTACTCTTGTATAATTATTTTCATCTGATGCTTGCTTTCCTGAAAACAGATACACAGTTGTTTGAATCTCTGTCTTTCACACTTTTTAAAATACATTTGCGTTGAATAATCTAACTAAACATATGTCATTGACAACGTGTGAGAAAATCTATAATCATGTAATTAATAAACACTCATTTTGGAAAAAAGTCAGCAACATTACTTCAGCAAACTACTTTGGAAACCGCAATCATGCTCATCAATACTTAAAGTCTGTATTTTACATGTTCCTAGGATAACAATATTATATTTTAAGCCTTTGTAAGAGCCGTATTTATTTCAGAAACGCGAAGGATTCACATTGAAACAAGTACCTCCACGAATATAAAACTGTAATTAAGTAAAAACTAAACGGTAAGACATAGGAAAATAACCAAGAGGTATTTGGAGACTAGACTGGTAGTTGGAGCTGTGGTGGAAAAAAGGTTTACTAAATTGCACGATTTTACGGTCATTATGAACCTAAAATAAATAGAGATACTAAAATTTAGAAGAAAATTATAGATATAACAAACGATTTTTAGTGTAACAAATTTTGACATCATATTGCTTTTGCGAGTCAAACCTACAATGTTTTAAACAGGTACACAGCACTTACCATGTCAATGACTGGACATAAGGCACATCTCAGCATGTTGTCTCCGTTAAAGTGTTCACCGGCTAATTATTTTTTTCTACTTTAATGGTGAGTTCTAAGGGCTTCGTCACGTACTTCGGTTTCTTTCTTCTGATGCTATTATTCTGCCTCAACTTCAAGTTTATCTACAATATGCTGTACAAAATTGCGATTGCCATCTAGTTACCAGATGGCCAAAAGAGAAGACTTTACTTTCTTTCTTGGTCGTTTAGCAGAAGGTCAACTTGTAAAAGATGTGCCTCAATCTGAAAGACGTTTCAGCAGGCACACATTTTCAAGATAATAAAGAATGTAAAATTCAAGAAATTCAATTACTTTTCAGTTACGTTGCTTAACTGTCCCAATTGGATTACAATTTTTTAATTGAACAAACAATTTAAAACATGATGCTAACAGTGAGGTCTCTTTCTGTGGTTACAAATTGTGTAAGAACTGGGGTCTCTGGAATATGATTATATTTAAATAATATGCTATCGACAGTTTTGAGTTATTGAAATAATTTGCTGCTCAATATAGACAGATATGTTTTTTAATGTAAATCAAAAATTTTTCAGAGTAAAAGAAAGAAAATAAAGCTACACGATAACCAGTACATTTATCCATTTTAACGAAATTTCTCTGAACTGCAAGCAAACATCGCTATAGAGTCAGATAAATTTTGAAATTGATAGGGCGCTCTCATGAAAGCAAATAATGAACAATAAGAAATTTGCATACAAACCTAGGTTACCTTTCTGTGGTTTTGATTTTTTTATAGCAGTTTATCCACTTTTTAAGACACCCAGTATTTTACTAAATCGTAATACTTTGACAGTAGTGTGAATTTCAGAAAAGTATGACCACTTCAGGATGAAAATAAAGATCTTAAATGTTAGAACATATTTCAATCTACGATAACTCACTCATATCAGATGAAATTACTATTTTTGAACTGCTCGTGCTTTAATAGGCAATACTTACTGATACAATATGATGATGTTTAAAACTGAGTATTTAGTATATATTAAGTAAAAAAACAACGGAATTACAAGTTTAGGTTTCCAAAATAGTAATGAAAGAGCATTTACTTGTGCCAACCCTGTTATGCTTATTTTCTATTCAACACTTGGTCACTCATCATTTGACAAATAGTAGTCAAACGTGTCTTGCATCATAATTAAAAAAGAACCAATGTATAAGGAAGAAACCATTTAAATTTTTGGAAAAAACAAATTATCGGAAAGTATGATACCCAAAAAATAAAATGATTAATATTAACTTTTTTTATAGTTTCATTCAGATTTCTGCAAATGGTTTCTCCAAGATTATTACACCTTTTGATGAGACCCCATCCATCTACAAACACATTTACTGCAAATAAAAAAGCTATCAAACAGATTTCAGAACGATTACCAGTTCTTTGATGTCGGTAGATAAGCGAATTGGTCAAACCTTCGTTGTGTGTCATGCAAAGAATGATAACATACAGACAATGACATAATCCATTCTATATACGCCACTGACCTCCTTAATAGCTAAGGAGCTACATCGACAAGACCAGGTTGTTTTGTTACTAGCCGACATTTAGATGTTTGACTTACTTCTAATTCCTACACCCTATAATTTTAGAATCCACGTTATCCGTCCATGACTTAACAAAACATTCACCATCTAGAAAATGCTACACAAAAGTGATTAAAATAATCTACTGTCTTATAACACGCCATTGACAAAAAAATGATTTGTGTTCATCATGTATATTGACCTGTACTCTAATTATCACACAAAACACCACAAAAACCTTATTTTATTATAAACTACCCTTTATGTTACACCTATTGGATTCACCACTAACAGACACACCACAGTAATCTTGTTAATTGATACAAGTTTAACCTGCCCTGTAGTTTGTGAATATTAAGACATTACGGTCTTCGTTAATAAAAACCCAATAAAAAATTCTTAAGTCATGCATTTAACTATAATCTACAAAATCTCTGAGTTATACTACAAATCTAAGTTAAAATTATTAAAAAATGTTTTTTATAATTTGAAGAGCTCATCAGGCGTCTTACTTTGTTTCTATATACACGTCAAATATGTTTTAGTTTAGAATAACTACTTTTTTATTACTATTCATAATCAGCGTCAATGAAGTCTATCAGCTTTAAATATAATCCTTAAAAGCATTGAGTACGTACAACGCACGCACGCAGAACGATAACTATTAACTCACGTTCACGCACAGACTATACGCACATAAACTTATTTTAACTTTGGGTCTAGAATATATACAATTCGTGTTTAAATAAAATAAATCGATAACGATTTTTGCACATGTCTAAAAAAGCAATGCATTATGTCCTTTTATCAAAACGATGTTTAAATTCCATCTCAGCATTTGTTAATAATTATAAAGCACGATATCTTTACTATTATGATTCAGAAAATCCAACTTTTGTACAATTTTACCTTAATTCACTGATAATCCGTTTTGTCTTTCTTCTTCTCGTGCACGCGACGACGCTCCAAATAAATGTTAATGTATAAGAAAAGGGTGAGAGCAGAGTGACGGGTAAAATAAAAATAGCCATCCCACGTTACTTCCTGCCACGGCAACATCGTACGACGCCAGATTCCCGTCAAACCCACAGGAACCAGCAAAGAAAGTCCGACATCACTACGTGACTACGGCGCTATGTGATGTCTTAACAGCTTTGGATGTGTTGGACACAACATGGAGCTTGAGCGAATAGACCAGTAAATTAGCACCTGACCCACAAAAATAAGAACAAAGCAAATAAAATTAAGACAACTAGAACGATAAAAGAATATTTACACCAGGAAATTCTACCCTCGATGTAGAGGAATACAATGCTAGTCTCTGTAAAACTGCCAGTGTTGACGTCATCGTAAGACAGGGTTACGCTAACAAGACCTGCCACCCACACTACCCCGCATGTCAGCTGTGCTGAACTTTCTAAAATGGAAGAAACTAAAAGGAAAATGAAGAACCAAAAGCGGTCAACATGATCAAGAAGATCATCAGAACAAACCTCATGGACAACAAAACACACAAAACCTGTGACCTTGCACAAGTGCTGTCCTCCGGTTACGTCCTCCCACACGTAAGCCCCTCGGTACTGTGTCAGCTATTCCGATGATCAACAGATACAACCATCAGAAAGTCCGCCACGCACAATACACGAAACTCATAGCCCACGTTGCCTGTGTTTTGTTGGGAAGATCAACTGGTAAAAGCAATCTGCCGGACATTTCTAAATTAACGAGCGAAGGTAGCGAGGGCGACCGTACACGTCTTCGCAGCATCGTCACGGAAGACACTTTTGTCCCGAGGAGCGTGACAGTTTGAGCACGTTGAAGCCCTTGGTAGTGTCGCGACAGCACAGCTGTAGTTGTCAGTTAAAAAACACTCTCAAGTCGCTTTAGTTGCCTGAAATATCCTTTTGGGAAATGAGTAAGAGGCATTGACGCAGATCGAGCACGGCAAGTTCATCATGCTAAAAATCCTTGTCCTGTCACATATTTTATTGATTACCAGAGACATTAAGATCATTAAGGATGGGAAAAAAATCTCATTATTGCAAAGTCAATTTCTGAGATTCGACATGAGACATCGTCTAAAATTTTAAGAGACTTGTTCAATTGAAATGTGAGGTAGAAGCTTGTACAGGATTTGCTTATCTTCAGAACACTTATATTGTTGAGGACCAGCAAAAACTGGCACTATTTCAGTTAACTCATTGTGCTCAGATCCAGAGAGCGCCAGATTAGGCAAAAACACTTCATGCAGGTTTATCAGATTACAACGGACCAGACTGAGCGATGAACGAGAAAGTGTTGTTCCACAGGTCACGAGTCATCAAGGTGTCCTGCCATACAGATATCGAAGGTTAGAATAGTCAGCGCACGAAGTATCCGAGCAAATGAAGCCAGACCGTAGCAGACACAACTGTGTGACAGGTGTCGTTACACATAGTTCGTCATCGCGTTGAGGACAATGGTACACCCCGTCACAACCACGTGACTTCGTCAACACACACCTGGACTGACGGCAGCGGTAAAAGTCGGGACACTTACCTGTCGCATTCCGCCTCGTCTTCATGATCAGGACAGTCGTACAGCCCGTTACAACGAGGAAGACAGGAAGACAAACCTGGTGAAGACTGCGCACATGAAGTGTGGAAACAGGACAATTAAACTCACATGTCAGGACATGTATCAGCTCAACATCAGCAGTCCCTCTCGATAATCAAGTCTAGTAATGTGGGAATGAGGTCTTTCGAGGACAATGGGTGAGAAAGATTTGTGGACACAGGTATTCGTTTCATCGTATCACAGTCTGCTTGATATTACAGATCATCGTGTATAAACACACTGCAAAAACAATATGTAATGCTTCAATATTATACTTTCTCTATTTTTAAGTCTAAATAAAAATTAAACTATTTTTAGTACGTATATTTACAGGTGATTTCTTCTAATGTAAAGCAGCGAGAGCCGGTTAATAAAGTTTGTAAGAGTTAACCAGCAAAAGGTGTGAATTTCAGGACTAGTTTTCTAAATATGAATGTTTGATGGTGAAAAATAAGCCGTTGCAATGATTACACTAACAAATTTTATTTAGGCATTTTACTTTTCACATTTTTTACTTCTGGAAATAGTCTGGCAAGCCCCCTTAAATAACAGAGTGTCGTTAAGAAACATTTCTTTAATGTAATAAAGCATGATAAAAGTTTTTATTCCAAAAGCGGTTTTTTTATTTGTGGCCAGATAGTAGGTTGTGTTGAAAACCTATACTCAGCCGACAATCACGACACTCCAACTGACTTCCCTTAAAAGTATTGCTCCGCCTGCCCGTTTAGTCCTACCCGTTCGATCCGCTAACCACGTCAAGAGTAACACCTGGCGACACAGAGTCGATGAGTGCTTGTCCCATCCAGGGACACACGTGTGTCTTTGACGACTGCAATGCCACGACGACAGCCGCCCCAATGAATACCACCTTCAAGCAAAGTTCCGAGAATAACCTCCTACTAGCCCCTCGCCCGCCTGCAGACGTAGTGACAGTGACTAACCCGCACTACCCGTCAACATGGCGGACAGGAGTGTGAGCCCCTAAGGCGTTATCTCTTCATATCGCTTCTGCCAGCCTGCTGGTCCCGCTTACATGATGGCCTTATGTATTTACACACATAATTACCCCTCAGACTTTATGGGTTAAAACAATGTTATCCCACTGCTGTCCGATGCGCGTTTTCTAGCAGGCCTCAAGTGATTGCACTTCTCCATTTAATCACCACATGACAGTTAATAAAAATATCATTTTCATCACAACTATAAGTAAATAAATTCGTCTGAAGCTAACGTTAGTATCTATAACTAAAGTCCAATTTAACTGATATTCAAAAACAAACACCAAACCTTGTTTCCGCTGCAAAGTAAACGCTAAGGTCTTTGCATGGCGCAAATATTGCAAAATCTTCGTCACTTTTGTCTTTACAGTCAGGCCATTGGTCACACACGAGTGTGTAACACACTATCCTCACCCCCACAATTAAAAGACGCGGAAGTGCGTCAGTGGTTCGAGGAACAGGAAGGCGGCCAGACTTATTGGACCAACAGGAGAACGTCATCACAATGCCAGAAGACTGAGTGAAGTGATGCCGGACACCGTATGTACGCAGCCTGTTGAATAGTGGGATGTGTGAATTGTAGACACAGCAACTGTCCTATATGGACCGGTTGGTACTATGAAGACACAACACTCACCTGTTGAATACCCAGCAATACAGCAACATATAGTTTGTAACTTTATTGTATTGTACCTTCAAACATTAAAGTATCATGCTTTTATTTAACGTGAAAATATATATCTATGGATGTATCCTCTTCTCAATTTCTTTCTGTTTCAGACGTTTAGTCGTAAGTAGACAGAATGAGACACATTAGAGGCAAACGTAGCCAGGGCTGCCATGCGCCTGAGTGAAAGCCTGTCCACTTTCACTTGGTGACTATTCATGCTTATCTTGAAGCTTGCACTTGCCTCAATCTTCCTGGAAGTGATGTAATATATAAATACAGGTCACAAAATAAGTAGATATTAGTCTCCCCTACCAGCCAAGATAAAAAAAACAGCAACAGAGTAACCATCATGTAGCTCACATGGACGTGGATACAGCTTACGACCTTACTTACATTGAGAGTCTGTACCCAATTATTTGTGGAGATTACTGCACCTGGTGTGATGATGTTGTCTAGAGCGCCTGAAAGCTGCATAAGCGACAAGTAAGGCTAATGTCTTCTCACAATAATTTTCGTTAAAGAGAAAACGAAAAAGAATCCATACCCAGCAGAACTCGCTTCGAAAAAAAACAGTCTTGTTACCCTGCTATAATGTGTATTTTCGGTATGTGCAATATCTTGTCAAGCCATTGTGCGTTATGTTTATACCTGAAATGTAAAACATAGATTTATATTTTGTTTTAGCAGGTATGCATTTTATTGAAATGTTATGTCCTTACTTTGAAACCACATCAAAATTAAAACTAAAATTATTGAAAACACGTGTGCTTACATTGGCGATTGTACATCGATACTGTCATCAGACCAATGCACTCCTGGTCTTCAGGTTAAACCTTCGCAACATCGCGACGCCTTTCATCTTTGTTGTACTCAGAACTGACCATTGTCCTCCTCGTTGTTACACCATTCGCTCTCATTGTTACCAGGACGAATATATCACACCTACTCGCGAATACCAATGACACATACCGTCAACCTGAAATGCCTTGCTTGAATGTACCATCAGCTTGCCAGCATCCACCTTCTGCTTCTGTCTGACAGTCAAGTCGAAATACAAGAACACCTTGCCACATTTCCCAGTCGCTAACCGACAGTTCCACCTCATGTCTCCTGACAGCTCAACAGTGGTTGTGAGATGTGATGAAAGTCAAATGTTAGTGCAAAGTCTTATCCGAAATATATATAACTGAAAAATTCTATGAGTACCCACCAGAGTCAAAAGCTAGAGCACTGCATTTACATTAACCGTGATTTGCATAACTCGATCATTACGGTGTTGTTTTTTGTACGGAAGGTCACGTTCCTTTTTATCGTAGTTTAGGCAAGATAACGATTGAAGATAAAACGAACTACAACAATGTGTCGTCTGGAGCCCGTAGAAGTAGAATGTTTCACAAAGGGGGATGAGGTTCGACGATATTCCAGTTTTCATTTCGATTTTCCTGAAAAATATGTGATAATAAAATGCGCAATTTGTTAGAGAAACATTTTAAAAACAAATTTGTAAAGTCTTTAAAAAAATATCGTAACATGTCAATTATTAAATCTAAGCTTTTGTGTATCACTCTTCCACTGTCTAAACAAAACGTGAGGACCTCTGTTAAATATCTGTTTAATAGTATTAAAAGTGTAATAACATTTGTTACTAGTTATGACCTGTCAGGATCAATTCTAAATTTTAATATTATCAATAATCTTTTCTCTATCACTGTCACACACAAAAACGACGCACCAACGCACATACACATGTATACATAAGAAAACACACAACACAAACAAACGAAATATAATACAGATACCGACATAAGAAAGTAAAAGAGATAAATGCTACAAGCTACTAAAACTATTTCCGGAAAGGAAAGTGTGAAGAACTTTCTCACTACGCACAATGTTAAGAAACTACACCACGTGATCTACATGTCAAACCTCAAACACTGCGGGGGAACTAGCACGTGTGTGACAGCCATGATGTCTCCATCACTACCCACATCATCATCCTGCAGCTACATGCGATGTTCACACGTCAGTCGTTATGAACACGTGAACACACCTCACGAGCAACAATGGCGACGTAAATCAAAATAACAAAAAGAGTTTATACAAACACAGATTAATTGCCGGAAATGAACTCTGAGTCTCATGTGTCGACATTATTGAAAGGTCTGCGCATAACAAAAAAAGAGTGTGTTTAGCGAAGGTGAATAATAATATACATGATTAAAAAAAAATACGGCGATAGCTATAGACTATAGAGAGTCCTTCCCTAATATTTTAGCATCCAAATCTACATTGAAAATAATCGCGTATATGTATAAATTATTATTATTAGCGTTCCAATGCAGTTATTTCTAAACCTTTTTTCTGGCATGCGAAGTTATTTATTGCTGTAAATAGCTTGAGTTTTTTTTTCATATTCTATCGCTGTGATAACGACTTGTAATGTCACAAATAGTTTTGTTCCAATTATTATTATTGTTATTATTTGCACGGCAGACGTTTTGTATAAAGCTTTTATTTGACCATAATACTATTACTATAATCATTATCATCATTAACATCGTCTTAATCATCATTATTCTATTTAAATTGAAAATTTAAGATCAACAATACTAGGTCAGTACAAACATTGTTCCTCTAATAGTTATTTTTAAGTTTTATGCAATGTTGTCTAGACTCTTCATTCTATTGCATTCATATAAAGACGACTAAAGTAACATACCTGATGTTGAAGTATTAAAGTATTTCAACTGTGGGCGACTGGTTTCTGGAAGTGTAGTGATGTTCATGTACATGGTGAAGCCGTGTCCTCCAATAAAGTGTGTCTTAGCGAAGGTCAAATGAAAGTCACTAAATGGAATAGTAACAAATGGGATGGTAATAGGCTGACATTGCCAGTGAACAGAGTCACATTGGAGTCGTCCAGCAGGTGATGTTTCACGCTCATTATTGCTAATTGTTTTAAATATCTTCACGACAGCCACCATCCCTCGTGGAACACTAAGCTCCAGGTCACAAAAGCAATCACCAAGTGACAAAATATTATGAAATTCCGGTGAATAAATGACCAGCGAACAGTAGCCTTACTATCGGTCACGTGATACCTCACACGACGGTTAGTACAGTTTCTGAATTCTAAATTAAAATAAGACATCCATCAACTGTCCGTGTTTGTGAGACGTGTTGTGTACTGTTACCGTACCTAACATCTCGTAACAGAGTTGTTACTTACAGCAGCAACATCCGTTACCGTGTCACCATGGTTACTAACAGCCGGTGAGTGTGACTCTACTGTACGTGTGATTACCACGAGTAGAACCTAAGAATGTTGGCTCCGGGCTGTGTGCCCTGTTGCAGTCATGTCTCCTCCCTAACCTGACGAGATTCGTGTAATACTGAAATCTTCAGCAGATAAAGCTGGATGAAAAATGAAAGAAAAGTAGGCAATGATCGATGTATGAACCTGCCCATTACGCGTGATCTCTTGTATGTTTGAAAATTGAAAAAAAAGCCTATAAAGCAGTATTTGTTCTAGTCACTACTCCATAACCTCCTTGAAAGATCGTTAGGATCGAGGACAGCAGCAGACATCCATCTAATATATTATTTAGTCAGTAAATCTTGCCTTTTAACAGATTCCTCAGACAATATTCAATAATTATTTCACTGTTTAAAAAAAAAAATTTAAAAAAGATTTTCTTATTTTAAGAGAGAAAAAATACCTATTTTGCGTACAACAGTGTCAAAAAGCTTTTTGACTGAAACCATTCGTCCACAATTAGTTTCCTCCTTTGCATGAAAATGTTTTTGTCGCTTTTTCATGATCTAAAAGAAACTCCAATTCCTCGTATTACATTTAAAGAATCCTTTTGTGCTAAATAATTCTATTTGAAAGGGAAAAGAAACTAAAAGAAAAATATTCTAAAGTTACTGTGGGAAGTAAAAAAAATCCTTGTAGTGAATACATTTTTACCGATAGAATAGTGAATTAAAAAGATGCATTTCACTCCATCTCCCGTGTTGAACAAAAAAGCTTAAATTTCCACTTTTATGTTTCTTTGTCAACGGGAGGTGGTGCAGTTAGTGAATGAGAGCTGTCTCAGAAAAGAAGGGTGGTAAGAAAAGAGTGGGGGAGTATCCTTGATTGGCTGGGAGAAGAATCACGAGCGAAGTTTGTGGATAAATACCCGGCATCCGACTTTAGTCTCGCAGAAAAAGCATCAGAAGCAGCTCAGCGTGTTGTGTACAGCTTTTTAAAAAAAAAAAAAAAAAAAAAACTATCTCGCCTTGTCCAGATCGATAGCTGTTGCAAAGCTGTTGATGTGTTTGTTGAGAAGGTGAGCAAGACAAGTAAGAGAGAGAGAAGGTGAGTGTGAGTGAGACTTAGACAGAGGAAGAGAAGGACAGACGGAGAGAAGACATTAAAGTGCAGTGTCGCTGTTTCTCTTTATTTGATTGAATCGATCCTTCAAATGTCAGAATTTCTCGGCTCACCTGTTGCTAAACGTGCCATACATACGAACAACTCGCAGTTTTACTAAATAATCTTCGTATATTTGCTTCAGTCTGCAAAGTGTCAATCTATTCGATTCGACACACAATAAAATGCAAGCACTACCTGGAAAAAAAGAAAAAAAGTGCATCTAGCAACAGCACAGCAGCTGACCACAGCTGACAAGTGTTGCCTTGTTCGTTGGAAACACGTTGTAAACAATGCAATAACACAAATCGCAGGTGATTCGCTGCACGATAGACTGACAGCTGCTAAGTGAGTTCGTACTTTTGTCATTTGTTACATTTCTAGAAAACTATTTCTTTTGCAATTTTGTGTTTGATTTAACGTACTTGTCCCCTTAGTTGCCTGAATAACAACTGCTACTCTCATTGTCTACTCTTCGTCTTGCACCATGTTAAACACTTCAACATCCTTAGAGGTGATGTTCTCGCAGGATGAACTTTGTCTAACTTTTCACCAGTCTGTGAGGCTGAAGTAAAGACGATTAGTCCGAAACCCAAACCATTATTTATCTTCTATTCGCCATCATCACGTTTGTTTATTCTTCCGTTATTCAAGTGTTTTTTTGTTTTTTTTTTTGCTTTTTGTCCCTCTTACGTTGTCCGTGTCTGTTTCTTAAGCGCTAGTTTTCTTTACGATTGTGAGTTTTCTCTATACAAATATAATTAGACACCATCTGTCTCTAGAACTAAGACCTCGCTACTTGTACAACCCCTGGAAAACTGTTTATGAGCTTAAGGGAATACCATAGTGGATAATCAGCCTCCAGATGATGTTCCTGTCTACACTGTCAAATATCTTCTTAACATCACAAAAGTTATATAAAGGAGGATGGCTACTCTTTAAACTTCTCAATGATGATATCTAAAGATTACTCCACAACTCCTGTCTGAGAACACGTGTGATATACATGAAGTTTACCTAGACGAACATGAACCCAGACACATGTATGTAGTTATGTTATTTGCAACTCTAAAAGCCAAAAACTTTGCGAGTTAACAGTATGATTAAATTGTAGATGAATAACAAATTAAAGTTTACAGTCGAGTGCAAAGAGTTCGCTCCCGCAAATCTTCATCTTGTCCAGAATTGACTGAAGAGATCATTAGTGAACGAACTGTACAAGCGTAGGCACGGGAAAAAAGAAGAAAGATCAACGATGGAGGAAAGGCACAGATTGAAGAAACAAACAATTAAAAACAGTTCTTAGACTCGCATGGAAAGGAACATCCTTCTCCATCTCATGCGAAGAAAGCCAGAAAAAATTTCGACTTCTTTATTAAGAGAACACTTATTTGTTTTCAAAAGAAAATACATACAAGCCTCGCCAATCATGTATTTAGCCTGTTACATAAATAATACCCGTTTTTACAATTCTATCGTCTCTGCTCCTCAATATTCCATATTAATTTGTTTAATTCCTAAGCGCGTCAATTAAGTTTATTTTTGCTTATCGCTGTTTGAGAGTTTTCTGAAAAACATCTTGACAAACAGAACACTCAGCTAACTAAGGGACACACGAAGAGCTCTTTGTCCCCGCGGCTGCGGTAGTCCGTTCTGCACAGTGAACGCAGCGGACAATGACCGCGAATGAAATTTCGACCGTATTTTTAAAACATTATATTTAAGATCCTACAATAAAAACAACTATCTGTGACACTCCGTTAAAAGATCATTTAAAACACATTTACGTGGTGTAAAATTTAACAAACATACGTTTTGTTTCTTGTAGTAAAATTAACTGAAAGACTGTAACTGTCTCGGACAGAGAACTCACAAATCGGAACGTAGGTCAAAAATTCGACAATCAGAAAAAATATTTATAAAATATATATACACACAGACAAATACAAAACATGCATATATTTTATGAGAATACGCATTTGAATTTAAAATATTACTTACTTATTTCTTCTCATTTCGGTTGTTTGAGTACAAATCCACCTCGAATTGAGTAACCGGCAAACGAATGTCAACATGCGCTCATGTAAACAAACATTCACGTAGTTTTAACACCAGAAAATACCTGATTGGTTGATTTTTTCATCTTATAAAGGGAAGCAATCAAAAAGAACAATTCCTAAAGGTTCCCGTGTTTTCTCCCTTGTGTATTCGTTCATTTACGCACAGAACTAAAAGCTCAACTTTAACAGGTAGCGTGATTGGCAGACCGCTGCCGATGCGGGGTCCATAGGCTAGAGCATGTGTGTGTTCTCTTGTAAAGAAATTAAAGGATTCTAAGGCTTGTGATAAGGCTGTGGCGACGGTCAAACGTTTCAAAAATATATTTAGTTACAATTACAGAGCACGAGAGTGATACAGGAGAAATAAATTATTCGTTTCTCACTTAATTACCACTTATTAGCACTATTTCGGTTGCCGATGTTTATAAAAATTGGAAAAATCCAGTGAAATCGACCTTTGTGTCCTTCCGCCGAGTAACCACGAGAGCTTCCTGAGATGATCAAGCAGACGAGTCTGGGTGTGACGTCAGAGTCTTGTTGTGACGTCAGTAGCTGACAGGAAGTGTCTGTATCTGTATCATTGCGAAGATTTGACGTCGTCTGTTTATTGGTATGACGCACTCTGTGTGTAAGGCTTGTAAGGCTCCGTCTTTCGGAAACTGATGAAAAGATAATTTTGAATTTTTTCCATCTTTTCGTGGCAATCGGTGCAGCACATTCTCGACGCGTGGTTCTCACCATGGAAACCACACGTCATAGGTCACGTGACGGAGAACTAGACGTCGTGGAAGCAAAAAAAGAGTTCCCGTGTCATTTCTCTTATTAAACACAACATTCTACTAAAACCTTCAACGTTTTCCACACGAACACATATAAATAGACGAGATTCAAATTGATCCTACTCTTTACGCATTCTCAGCAGTTTTATTTTGCCTTTAGAATCCCTTTAATATATGAAACATCGGATGCTTAGTATATTAGATATACAAGTCTGTGTAATTTTTTTTCAAAAATAAGATGTTTGAATATCTGATTCATACATATAGCACTGTGAAGATTACGAACACTTTTTTTTTTACTGTTTTATTAAAAAAAGCATTTCCTGCAGCCAGCAATTTGCTGCAACCCATATGCCATGCCATTAATACATAAAAGTATCAGATATGTTTACTTGTTTCCTGTGGATACCATAGTAAATTTAAAACCTGTATAAATACTGTCTTTTAAATGAGATGCGAGATGAATTCAGTTGCTGAAACAAGTCTCTCCCATGAAAGTCAGAAGTGTAATTTTCTTAAAAATAAACGGATAAAAAAATAAGCCAGAGGTATTTATAATGTATATAGACTGGTGCTGTAATGGTGTGGAGAAAAGTAACTATAGGTGCTATGATTCTAACGGTAATTATCAGCGTAAAAAAACAGTGAACTGGTGACAACAAATCTTAAGAACAAAATTATTAGATATAATTAGATGACGATTATGTGTAACAGAAAAGCGCTCATAAGCTACGACATGTTTTTGTGAGACAACCTAAAATGTTTTATTTATCAAGCAGTGGCAATAAGAGAAGACTTTACTTGTCGTCTTCTTGGTGCGGTTTCTGCAGAATGGCTCAACTTGAAGAAAGCTGAGTGCTGCCTCATTTAAATGAGACAAAATAGTCAGAATGGTAAGTACACGTGTAAAAATGCACTAGGCTTGTGAAAATAGAAATTAAACATTATTTTTTAGCGTGCGTGCATATGTGTGTGTTTGTCCAAGATGCTATATAGAGTTTCGAGCTTTCAGAATAGTTTTGCGTTTGAGCTATAAAATGAATAGGTTTTTAAATGATAAAGAAACTAAATAAATGCTTCAAATTAAACTACAGAAAAATTAAGCTACACCCAAAACCCAATACAATTCATATAATTTAACGAAAATAACTGAGAACATGCATAAAGGCACTAATATATGTCTAACTTAACAAATTGATAGAGGTCTACAAGCGTAATAAAAAGCAGAGCTATAAACCAATAAACTAAATTAAACCCAAAACATTTATATAAAAAATCGTTAAAATATTTTTTAAGCGCGCGCTTCGGCTATTAGACAAGATTTGTGAAAACTTATGTCAAAACATTTTTTTGTTGTAAAATTCTTTTGTGTACGCTTTGTTTGTTGTTGTTGTTGTGTTGTTGTTTGTTTGTTGTTTGTTTTTTTGTTTGTTTGTTTGATTGTATTATTCTGTTTATTTTTGGTAGCCATGGAAGTAATTACTCTATAATCAGACATCTTTTGTGACAAATGCTTTCGACTTCTTTATAAAAACGCTCTGATTGGTGAATGCGACTCCTTTAGTCTAGTCCTTCATTTAACTGAAACATTACAGAAATTACAAATCAAAGAAACTTTTGCAATTTTGTGTTTAGCTTTGCAGAACACCAGTGCTGCCCCATTCTTTACTCTGATTTTGTCCCCCTAGAACTTCGACAATTTGTTTTAATTTCAGTGCAGAAATGCACACTTTCTGGACGACCTTCTTGAAAGTGAAGATCATGGGTTTTCGAGCTACATTATTGCGTTTCTAAGATTTATTATATTGTTGACACTGATAGCACATAATATACAATACAAATATTTTCGCTTTCAAAAGAAATCGTTTGCAGTAGAATATCGATAAAGGAACACTGGCACCCTCAAATTTAGGTTTATAGCAAATTTAGAAAATGAAAGAAAAGACTAATTTGTTACAACCCTTTATCCACACACTGTTCTACTATTTACACTGCTCTACTTATATTAAGTGAATAAGTAGTCAAAAATGTCTCGGTTACATCAAAGAAACAACATTGTTAATAATGGAAAAACAAAAAAAACAATTATCGAAAGTACTGTAGACCAAAACATCTGCAAAACTGTTTATTTAAGCTTTTTACGAGTTTATTGCAATTATTGCTAAGTGGTTCACACAGAGATAATCTGCATCTTTGATGTGCCGCCAACGATTACAAATACAAACACAGGTGGACTGATAATAGCCAGAGGCAAAAAAAAATCTTTAACGAGTTATTACCGGTCACTTTGGTCATCTCGGTGGATAGGTGAGCTGTGTCTGATTGGTTCAGGACCCTTCGTTGTGTGCCGTAGCAAAGAAATGATTAGCATCACATGTCATTACATATTCTGTATACGCAACTAACCTCTACTACCGGCTAAGGTAGCTACGTCGTTAACATCACCAGGTTGTTTTGTTTACTACTTCGAGATGTTAAAAATTAGACACTGGCAAAATCTTCTAATTCCTACACCCATACGTAAGTTGTTAGACATCACCTTTGTCCGGTCCTGACTGAACTAATAATTTAGCAGTTTTAGTACATGCGACTTAGGAATATTAAAACTTATTCACACGCTTGAATACGAAGATAACAAAAATAAAGTTTTATATGCAGGTTGGATCCCGTTATACGATTGCACTCTTAACATCAGCTCATGAATGTTACTAACAGTACCCGTTTTACTTCCCCTAATAGCAGTAAGTGATAGCATTAACAGATTGGAATTTAGGTCTTTAGTCTCTGTTCAGGACGATCAAGCTATCAAATTGTTACAGCATATGAAAACGCACACATACTTTTCATTAGTTTCTCTTTACAATTATGTATTTGCCTCTAATGAACTAAATCAATTAGGATATTTTTCATATTTCAAACAAATTCAAAACATTTTTGGAAGCTATATTTTACTTTTCTTTTTATTAAGCGCTGTTTTTAACTTTCTCATTGATAGCGATAAGTAAGTAGATATGAGGTCAGGAAGAAAACTTTCTCTTTGTCACTCAAAAAATCCTCCTATAAAACAATTTTACCAACTTAATTTGGTACGAAATGCGTTTTTGTCTTACTTCTTCTCTCGCACGGCGTCGGCGCTCTAAATAAATGTTAAGTGTATAAAGAAAAGGGTTGAGAGCAGAGTTCACGGGTAAAATAAAAATAGCCATCGCCACGTTGACCTCTCCTGCCACGGCAACATCGTACGACACCAGAATTCCCGTCAAACCAACAGGAAACCAGCAAAGAAAGTCCGACATCACTACGGCGACTAGACGGCGGGCTATGGTGATGTCGTTAACAGCTTTGGATGTGTTGGACACAGACATGGAGCTTGAGCGAATAGACCAGTAAATTAGCACCTGACCCACAAAAATAAGAAGAAAGAAAATGAAATTAAAGGCAACTATAACGACAAAAGAATATTTACGACCTGGAAAATCTACCCTCGATGTAGGAAGGGGAATACAAATGCTAGTCTGGCTGTAAAACTGCCAGTGTGACGTCATAGGAAGACAAGGGGTTACCGCTAGGACAAGACCTGCCACCCACACTACCCCGCATGTCAGCTGTGCTGAACGTTTTCTGAAATGGAAGGAACTAAAAGGAAAGTGAAGAACCAAAAAAGCGGTCAACAGTTATCAAGAAGATCATCAGAACAGACACCTCCATGGACAACAAACACACAAAACCTGTGACCTTGCACAAGTGGCTGTTCCTCCAGCTCACGTCCTCCCACACGTAAGCCCCTCGTACCTGTGGTCAGCTATTCCGATGATCAACAGATACACACCCATCAGAAGTCCGCCACGCACAAGCTGACACGAAGACGTCATAGCCCACGTTGCCTGTTGTTTTGTGGAAGATAAAGCGGTAAAGCAACGTGCCGACATTTCCAGTAACGATAACGAGGCGAAGGTAGCGAGGGCCACGCGTACACGTTGGAGCGCAGCAGATCGTCACAGGAAGACACTTCGTCCGAAGGAGCGTGACAGTTGAGCACGTTGAAGCCCTTGGGTAGTGTCGCCGGACAGCACAGCTTGTAGTTGTCAGCAAAAACATTCTCCAGTCGGTGAAGAGCCTGAAATATTGCTTTTGGAAATGTGTGATTGGCATTGACGCAGATCGAGCACGCGCAAGTTAATCATTCTAGGAATCCTTGTCCTGTCACATATTTTATTTGATTACCGGAGACATTAAGACTCGTTAAGTTGGGAAAAAGCTTATTATTGCAAAGTCGATTTCTGAATTTGGACATTAGACATGTCAAATATTTTGAGAGCACTAGTGTAAGTTAAATTGTGGAGGTAGAAGCCTGTCAAAGGTTGTTGTTGCTTATTTTTAGAAAACACTATATTGTTGAGACCAGCAAAGAACCGGCCACTTATTTCAGTTAACTCATTGTAGCTCAATCCAGAGTGCGGAGATTAGGCAAAACCACTTCATGCAGTTTAGTCAGATGACAACGACCAGACTAAGATGAACGAGAAAAGTGTTGTTCCACAGTCAGCGAGGTCATCAAGTGTCGCTGCCATCCAGGTATCGAAGGTTAGAATAGTCAGCGCACGGAAAGTATCCGAGCAAATGAAGCCAGACCGTAGCAGACACAACTGTGTGGACAGTGTCGTTACACAGCAGTTCGTCATCGCGTTGAGGACAATGTACACCCCGTCACACACGTGACTCTCGTCAACACACACCTGAGACTGACGGCAGCGTAAAAGCCGGGACACGTTTACCTGTCGCATTCCGCCTCGTCTTCGTGATCAGGACAGTCGTACAACCCGTTACAACGGAGGAAGACAGGAAGACAGACGTGGTGAAGACTGGCGCACATGAAGTGAGCAACCGGACAAGAAAACGTCGACATGTCAGACATGTTGTAATCAGTCAACATAAGCCGACCCTTTTGATAATCAAGTCTAGTAGATGTCGTTACAAACTCCTTAAAGGTAAACTCATCGACTTGCAAAGAGCTTATGTGACACAGGATTTCGTCTGCATAGTCATCACAGTCCGCTTGATCATTACAGACCATCCTGTAGTCAACACACTGCAAAAAGCGCAAATGTTTTCATTCATCTATTCATTTAATGAAACTAATTTATTTTCTTCTCTAATCGAGGTATTTACATACAACCCAATTGTAAGTCGGAAACACAACAAGAAATAGTCGACATTTCGGACATGTTGTAAATAGTCAACTAAGCCCTTCCTTTTCGATAATCAAGTTTAGTAGATGTAAAATTCCTGGAAGCTGAAAACACTTTTCTGCATCAAGCTTATTTGGCAGAGGTCAAAAGCAAACAAACCTTTCTTCCCCTGCAGAGTACAGCTAACGGACTATCGCACTGCGAGAAAATGCAGAAATCTTCGTCACTTCCGTCTTTACAGTCAGGCCGATGGTCACACACGAGTGTGTAAGGGACACTATCCTCACCGCCACACTTAAAAGACGGCGGAAGTGGCGTCAGTGGTGCGGAACAGGAAGGCGTGGTGCCAGACTTATTGGACCAACAGGAAGAGACGTCATCACAAGCCAGGAAGACGTGAGTGAAGTGATTGCCGGACACCGTATGTACGCAGCCTGTTGAATTGTGGGATATGTGAATTTTATAAACAGCAATTTGAACACTTAATCCAATAAAGAATATCATACGCACCTACAGCAATACACTTACTGATAAATATACCAAAAACAAAAAGTTTCTCTCTGCTCTTAAAATGTTTCTGTCAATTTGGATATATATATAATAAATAACTATATCTAATTGATCATCAACCAAGATTAAAATACAACAATAAGCTAATCATTATTTACCTTTCCAACGTCTAGCTCCTTGTAAACAACTTAAGTCTATTACTGACCTTTGACAGTCTGTCACGGGTTCGTTTGTTACAATCACTGGTAGCTGAACATCACTGTGTTGTCTAGAACCTCCCTTAAGCTGGCATAAGACAGATGTTACAGAAAAGAGCCATTACAACTTTTTCTAAGAAGTGATTTTATTAACTCTAATCTAATAAAATATACTTCGAAAAAAAAACAACTTTGTTGACCTGTTCTATACTCTGTCTTGCTGGTATGTGCGACAGTCTTATCAAGCCACTGTAGACTGTGTTTATACCTGGTAAACAAAAAGTAGTCGGTTGTTTAGTCACACAAATTATTCGTAATCAGAGAAAACATTGCACAGCCGATGAAACGACAATGTATTTAAGAAACCTTGAGTGTGAACAGTATAAGTGTACTTACATTGATGATTTTACGTGCGACATTGTCGTCAGACCAATGGCACCTCTGGCCAGTAGGTTAACCCTCCTTAACAATTCCAGAACACGGTGTCTCATGCTACTCGTACTCAAACTGACCAGTTGCCCTCCATGCTTTTGACACCATTCGCTGTCAAGGTACCAGGACGATTGCTGTTCTTTATACGAGAGACCAATACATCTACCGTCAACCTGAAATATTCCTTGCCTGAATGTACCATCACCTTGCCAGCATCCACCTTCTGCTTCCCTGTCGTGACAGTCAAACATGAAGACACAGGGAACACCTTGCCACATTTCCGGCCAGTCGCTAACCGAGCAGTTCCACCTGTCTCCTGACAGCGCAGCGGGTGGTTGTGAGATGTGATGAAAATCGAAAGTTATTGTAAACTCTTTTCCCCGTAGCTTCTTAAAACTTATAAATTCTATAAGTACCCACCCGGAATAAAAGACAAGGCCATTGCACACGTCTGGTGGTGTTGTACACAACTTGTACGTTACGGTGCTGCTGTTTGTACGGAAGGTGATGTTGTACCGGGTGTCCTCGTCAAGTCGACATGGTTTATAATGAAAGGTAAAATGAATGACAACAATGTGGTCGGCTGGTGCCCGCAGATGGACAGACGTTTTTATAAATGGTAGAGTCTCTTCATGTATCATCCAGTTATTTATTTCGACTTGCCCTATAAATCATTTAGAAACAAAATTTATTTTAATAAAACACGAGAGAACAAGTTTGATGTCATATCGGAGTGACATTATTCATACACTAATGAATATTTGGAAGATTTAATTTTAGTCACTTAGTACTCATATTATTTACAATAACTAAAAAATAATCACTGAGAAGTAATGCTCAGTAATCTATATATATATTTCAACACCTAAGGTATCTCAAACTATAGAAGCCACCTCTAGGGGACAGACGTTACACACTCTGCCGCTGCCTTTAGGGACATGCCTCTTCCTGTCTTCCTATTCTTGTTAGCAAAATCTTTATTGTTGCTTAAGTAGGTCCTAGACAATTACTAAGGTCAAATACTTTAGGATAAAAACTTTCCAAATATTCTATGGCATTTGCCAGGCCTTTTACTTCATGGCATTAGCCATATGCCATACACTGCTGACCACATCCTACATGGCCTGTCTCCAGCGACTATTGAAAACTAACACAAAAAGAAATTACTAATACATGTACATGGCTATGAAAGAATAAAGGAAAAACTCAACTTTTACAAAAAATCCAACATTCAAAAAATATGAATAACTTGACATTCTATGACAACACAGTGACCGCCCTCTACACGTGCCGTGTCTCTCAAGGCCGTGAAGTTTTGTCGACTTTTGTGTTGATGTCTTGAATATAAAAGATACTAAAGTAACATACCTGATGTTGAAGAATTAAAGATGATTTGAAACTGTGGGCGACTGGTCTCTGGAAGTGTAGTGATGTTCATGACTATCATGAAACCAGATCTTCTAATAAATTTTGCATTAGCGACCGTCAAATGAAAGGTCACTAGATGGGAATAAGTAAAAAAAGGGAATGGTAATTGGCTGAGACTCCCAGTGAATAAAGTCGCATTTGCGTCGTCCAGTAGGGTGATGGTGTCGAGTGCATAAAAGCTAGTTCCTTTAACACTCTTAACGACAGCCACCATTCCTTGTGGAACGCTAAGCTCCAGGTCACAAAACCAATCGCCACTTGACAAAATATTATGAATTACCGGTGGAATAAATGACCAGTGAACGGTAGCCTTACTATCGGTCACGTGATACCTCACACGACGGTTAGAACAGTTTTTGAATTCTAAATTAAAATAAGACCATCCATCATTTTTCCGTGTGTTGTGAGACGTGTTGTGTACTGTTACCGTACCTAACATCTCGGTAACAGAGTTGTTACTTACAGCAGCAAACATCCGTGTGACCGTGTCACCATGGTTACTAACCGTTGGTGAGTGTTGACTCGTACTGTACGTGTGATTACCACGAGTAGAACCTAAGGAATGTTGGCTCCGGGGCTGTGTGGCCCTGTGTGCAGTCATGTCTACCTCCCCTGACCAGACAAGATTCGTCGTAATGCTAAAAATTTCAGTAGACAAGCTGATGTAAAATAATAAAAAGTGAAAGAAAAGTATATTAATGATTGGTTTTATTACCATGCTCATTACGCTGAGACCTCTTGTTTGTTGAAAATGTAATAAAAGCATAGAAATCAAATGTTTCGATCTTAGTCACTACTCAGAACCTTTCTGAAAGATCTGGCAGGAGTGAGAACAGGAACACAGCACCATCTTATATTATTTAGCCTGTAAACCTTCTACTTTTTAACAGCTGTCTTCGACAATATTCCAGAATTATTTTACTGATTTAGAAAAAGAATTAAAATTATTTTTTTCATCTAATTATTTCAACAGAGACAACTATTTTGCGTACAACATTGTTAAAAAACCTTGTGTGATTGGAACCTAGGTAACCCACAATTAATTTTAAATTTTGTCGCTTTTCGGAAAGCATCTCTTATTTCCCTCATTACAGTAAAAGACTCTTTTGTGCAACTTCATTTCCTTTGAACAGAAAAGGCAACTAAGAAATATTTTATATTTAAATTGTTAGCGAGTAAAGTTTTATCGACAGAATAATGAATTAAAAATGTGAATTTACAAGTTGTCTTTCTTCTACATTTTGCTAGATCTTTGCACTAAATGATAGAAATTTAAGGTAATTAAAAAGGAAAATATTTTATTTAAGCGAAAAACATTGCTACTAAGCATTTAATCGACTTGTTTAAAGTGTTCTATTATTTTTTTTATTTTTATTTTGTTTAACTTAATTCGATTAAAATATAGGCACATTGTTTCCAGACAATCGTCGGTCCATAGCTGTTTTTCCTGTTATAAGTAGTCACAGTGAAAATGTTAGGTAAAGTTCTTCTCCAACACAAAACGAAACACGCTCGACTTTTATGACTCTTTGTCAAGGAGAGGTGGTACATTTAGTGAATGAAAGATGTCTGAAAGGAAGAACGGATGAATGGACAAAACGAGAGATAGAGAGGGAGGTATCCTGATTGGCTGGGTGGAAGAATCACGCGTGAAGTTTGTGGATAAATACCCGGCAGTTTACTGTCGTCTAGCAGAATGGGATCAGAAGCAGCTCAGCTTCATGTTTGGAACATCACAAAAAAAAAATATCTCACCTGTTCAGATTTAAATGCTTCAGCAAAGCTGTTGCTGTGTTTGTGAGATTGTCGAGAAAGACAAGTAAGAGAGAGAGAGGTGGGAGTGACTGAGAAGTGAGACAGAGGAAGAGAAGGAAGACGGAGAGAAGACATTAGACTAAAGGTGCAGGCGTGTTTAGCTGTTGCTCTTTATTTTATAGAATCGATCCTTTAAATGTCAGCTTTTCTCGCGCTCACCTGTTTGCTAAACAACGATTGTGTTGTACCGGTACTCACCACAGTTTGCCGCGAGAACAGAAACACTGTGTTACCTCACTGAATGGCGATGTCGGCTTTGGTTGAACAGAAAATCTTCGTTGTTTTAATAACGTGTGTGTGGTTTGGATGTAGAACTGAATAAGAGAAAAAGAATGGTTCTTATCTGTAAATTTCTCCTACTTTTTGAGTCCAAGACTCATGGGAAAAATACTACTAAAATAGTATAGGTTCACTAATAAGAGAGTAAAGATGAAAGGGGCCCAAACAGAACCTCACCTGTACCATGGTACAAACGTGTTGGTTGTACTCAACGATCTTCGTATTCTTGCCTCAGTCCGGTGAAAAAGTGTTCAAATGTGTTTTAGCGAACATATTACATTTCTTGTCTTTCTATCAGCACATAATAAGATGCATGCTTTAATTGAAAAAATACGAAAACATGCATCCAGCAAGCAGCACAGGAGCTGACAAGTTTTGTTCCTCGTTCGTTGGAAACACGTTGGTAAACAATGTTGTAATGCAAATTGCAGGTGACTCGCTGCACAATAAAATGACATCTGCTAAGGTGAGTGTCCTTTTTTATTATTTGTTACATTTATCGAAAACGATTGTTTGTCTATTTTGTGTTTCGTGTTTGATTTAGCATACCCGTCCTCTTTGATGCCTGAATAACAACTAGTACTCTAATTATTAAATCTCCGTCTAGCACCAGTGTCTCTCCACTCTCCATATAAAATGGCTATAATCAAATGTTAAACAAGAAAATACAACAAAAAGGTATTTTTGTATTTAATAAATACAGTTCAAAAAGTTTAGCAGTACAGAATTTTCAAATACTTCTTTAATTCTTAAATCAGTATAAGAGTACAGGTGGAAAACAGATTCAAAGGGCGGAAAAAGAAAGTGTCAAAACAAAAATAAAAAAAGCAAAAAGGAAAAAAAAAACAAGCTGTCCACATGTACCAAATTTACCTCATTACATACGGAAATGCTAATACAAAATGAATGTTAAATTACCATCCACATAAACTCTTTTCTATACAAACCAGCCATACGCAATAAACATGTTTTAAAAAGCCTTTCGCACACTCCTCTACTGCTGATGATTCTTTTACTAGTATAACTTCTCACGACTCTTTAAATTACCCGCTCTTATTATGTTTGAAATGGGAAAAACTGTGAGCTGGATTTTCATCAGAAAATGTCTCCATGCAAACATCAGCTTTTGTCATCCCTAAGATGGGATACTTCGATAATAATGTTTGCGACGTTTCGCGACACCAGGAAACGTTTCAGGAAATTTGAAAATACTATCAAATTCGTTTACCGCGGAGGGGAAATGTTCCCCAGAATGCCGAGGTGGTCGACTTACAGTCCATAGTAGTGTTAAAGGAATCTCGTAATCACCAAAACAATCTCCAGTTCTTTAAATCGCTGAGTAAGGACACTTTTCAGAATTTTTCCCAAAAATTGAGATCTTTAAATCAGCCTTTGTATGCGAACAAATACTTTTGATAATGAATAAGTCCAACCAAGTCCGACCTGCTTTCGCGAATTGCAGACGAGCATTTGGTCACATTTTGCAAATTGCCACATCGTCGATTGCAAAGAATTAGTCCCGCAAACCTTAATCTTGTCCAGAACTGACTGAGCAGATCGTAAGCGGATGAAGTGGTCAAGCGTCGTCATTGAAAAAAAGAGAGATTAACGGTGGAGAAAAAGTAGTTCAAGAAACTAATCCATCCTAATTTGCAGTCCATAGACCAAGTCGACAAGGGGACATCACTCTCCATCTTATGTAGAGGAAACCGTAAAAATGTCGACTTCTTTATTAAGAGAACGCTTATTTTGTTTCAAGAGGGGATTACATACAAGCCTCTACAATCATGTTACATACGAAACAATGTTTCACATTTAACCGTTTCTAGTCCTCAGTACTAAACATCGTTTCTTGAGCGCGTGAATTCTGTACATTTTTTTTCTTATCGTTGTTTGCGAGTTTTCTAAAAAGACATCTTGACAAACAGAACACGTCAGCTCACGAAGGGACACTAATCTTATAGCGATTTTGCTGTTCTGTTGCGAAAAGAATTCTTAATCTTACTATAGGCTACCTTAACATCGGATATTTAATATTTTTAGATATTTCTAAAAATCTCAGCAACACTTTGCTGAAACCGCAATGCCATGCTTATCAATTCCTAAAAGGGATGTTTACCTGTTTCCTGTAGATAACATATGTTAAGCCTTTATGACAGTGTCTTATATTTCATAGATGCGAGATGAATTCAGTTCTTGAATCAAGTACCTCCCACGAATGTCAAAAATGTAATTTTAGTAAAACTAAATTGGTAAGACATTGGGAAAATAAGAAAGAGGTATTTGTGGTGGTACTAGACTGAAGTTAAGGGAATGTGGAGAATTATTAGGCCATAAAATAATCTCACTGGTGGCCCGATAAAGTTTAGAAGAAAATAATTAGATGATAATGATGATTAGACGTAACTAAAAATTTCGACTATCTGCATTGTTTTGCGATGAGAAGACATACAAGAATTCTTAGTGTGGTTTCAGCAGAATGGCTCAACTTGTTAGAAGCTGAGTGCTGCATCATTTGAGACAAACATTGGTAAGAGTGGCAAGTGAGCACACGTTTCAAGATGTAAAGGGCTTCTAGACATACAAATTATTTATTGCAGTTTTCTAATTACAAACAACAGTTTTTAAAACCTGATTTAGTAGATGAATTCCTGCACCTCTTGTTTATAGGTGTGTAACAAATGCTCTCCAGTTCTTTAGAAACGTTTACTTATTGGTGATGGCCTAACCTTTAGTGATAGTCCTTCACTTAGTTTACACAGCACAAAAATTAAATATCTAAGAAACTTTGCAACTTTGAGCGTACATTTGTAGAACAGCAGTGTTACCATATTCTTGTATTTGATTTTTATAGAACTTTTGCATTAGAAAGATAAGCCACCAGTATTTGATAAAATATAACATTGACAGTGTGCAGAACTACAAAATTTCTGGATGATCTTGTTGAAAGTCCCGATAATGGAAGGTGACTTAAATATTTAAAAAACATATTTCCAGCTACATTCTGGCGCTCTTCATCGCATTGAGGGTTATTATAATTATTGCTGGACACTGCATCATGTTTAATATACACTTACTGTTGACACAATACAATTCTCAATAGAATCAGTATGCAGTAATATATAGATGAAAGAATATGGGCACTTGCAAATTTAGGTTTCCGAAATAACAAGACTGTAATTTTAGTTTATGACAACTTTTATCAACACACTTTTCTACTATTCACACTGGTCTTCTATTATTAAGTGAAGTAGTGGTTAAATGTGTCTTGGTTACTTAATAGAAACAGTATTGTTAATGACGGACAACAAAAAGAATTAGCCGAAATATTGTTGGCCGAAAGAAAATATATAAAACAATTTATTTTAAGCTTTTTCGAAGCTCATTGGAATTTTGCAAGGTAATTCTCAGACAAATAATCTACATTTGATGAGTTACCGTTCATTACAAATACAAGCACAGGTCGACTTCAAATATCAAGAGACATAAAAAAGGTCTTCAACAAGATATTACCGGTGACTTTGATGATCTAGCCGGACAGACGAGCTGTGTGTGATTGGTTTAAAACCCTTCTTAGTGTGCCGTGTGCAAAGAAATGACTAGCATTACATGTCATTACATATCATTTTGCATACACCACTGACCTCTATGACAGGCTAAGGTAGCTACATCGTACACATCACCAGTTGTTTTTCTCACTACGCCAAGATGTTAGATGTTATTGGCTAGGTCTTCCAATTCCTACACACATACGTATGTTGTTAGACATCACCGTTCACTAATCCAGATTGAACTGAACATTTCATACTTGTAGTACATGCTACACAAAGGAATTAAAAATCCTCAACACTCTCTTGTTTGAAGCTCATGACAACAAAGATGTATATGCAAATCTGATCATGTGACATGATTATACTTTTAATATTAGCTCATAACTCAGGACACAACCTCATGGTATTAATAGTACCCGTTAAGTTTCCTCCGAATCATTGTGAGTGGCACAAGAGAACTCCAGAGTAAATTCATTAAAATAATAACAAGGAATGTTAGAATGTCTGCCATAAGTCTTTGTTGACTGAAAAACAGCTCATCTCTAATAAAACGAAACAAAATCTGTTTTTACATGTTGTCTAATTTTGAACTAAATAAATGATGGTCAGTTATTCTACAAATCTTTAGTAAAAGTAAACTACTGGTTTTTTGGGTTTTTTTTTTTTTTGTTTGTTTGGAAGAAACATATCAGTCATACTTTGTTTCTGTTTACACGTCAACTGATATTTTAAGTTTACAATTAAATACTAGATTGTTTTGCTATTTAGTTTCCGGTTAAATCGTCCCCCCTTGAGTGCATCTACCAATATATATTAATTTCAAAAATTCATTTTATGTGCATCTAAATATTGAGTTGTACATGCACGTAGGTAAAAATGTACGCTTTCGCCCACGATGATGCACGTTCACACAAACATTTCTATGTCTGGAGTATAATGCATTTGACTGAAATGAACAACAACAATCACTATTTTCTGAGTAATATTTTGGTTTCCTTTCTATCAAACAACGGATTTTTAAATACCATTATGAGTGCTTTCAAAAAAAATCAAATACAGTGGTACCTCGACATACGAGTGCCCTGACATACGAGTGTTTTGAGATACGAGCCGCCGAGCGAGCGATATTTTGTTTCGAGATAAGAGCAAGATTTGAGATACGAGGAATCGCACACTACACTGCTGCACACGACCCCAACATGCGGGGCGGATATTGGTGTCGTGTGCAGCGTCTAACAGTTTCTCCCACCTCAGACTAGACCTCAGTCTGTGTGCTTGTTTCCCTCGTTTTCGAAACATTTTTGGTTCGCGTTTTTTTACTTTTTGTACATTTACAAAACATTATCCCATTATTTTTGTAACCATGGTCCGAAGAAGAAGATGATGTCTATTGAATTAAAGCGCGAAATCGTAGAAAAACATGAGCATGTGCGAATAACTGACTTGGCGAGATGTACGGGTGTAGCACATCAATGATATGTTCTGAGCTTAACAGGAGTTGATAAAGGGTACATAGGGGCGTTACAATAATTTCTAAGCTCGGACTTCTCTCCATGAAAAGATGGAAAACTATTGACTGTGTGGGTGACAGAGAAGCCTTCAAGGAGAACTCGTGATTTGCTGATGCAGATCCCACACACTTCCACAAACGAAGAATCATAAATAAATGTTTCTTCTTGTAAATACACTTTTTCTTATTCAAAAACACTTAACAAAAACAACTGAGTGGTTTTTTGGGAGCTGGACGAATTAAATTTCAATGAATTTCAATGGCTTGAGATACGAGCAATTTGACATACGAGCAAGGTTACGAACGAATTAAACTCGTATGTCGAGGTACCACTGTGTCAAGAGGATCCATTTTCTCATTTTTCACTCACATATTTACCTTTGTTTTTCCTGCCTTAATTTGGCACAAAATTAGATATGAGTCAGGAAGAAAACTTTCTCTTTGTCACTCAAAAATCCTCCTATAAAACAATTTTACCAACTTTAATTTGGTACGAAATGCGTTTTTGTCTTACTTCTTCTCTCGCACGGCGTCGGCGCTCTAAATAAATGTTAAGTGTATAAAGAAAAGGGTTAAGAGCAGAGTTCACGGGTAAAATAAAAATAGCCATCGCCACGTTGACCTCTCCTGCCACGGCAACATCGTACGACGCCAGAATTCCCGTCAAACCCACAGGAAACCAGCAAAGAAAGTCCGACATCACTACGGTGACTAGACGGCGGGCTATGGTGATGTCGTTAACAGCTTTGGATGTGTTGGACACAGACATGGAGCTGGAGCGAATAGACCAGTAAATTAGCACCTGACCCACAAAAATAAGAACAAAGCAAATAAAGTTAAAGACAACTAGAACGATAAAAGAATACTTACGGCCAGGAAATTCTACCCTCGATGTAGGAAGGGGAATACAAATGCTAGTCTGGCTGTAAAACTGCCAGTGTGACGTCATAGGAAGACAAGGGGTTACCGCTAGGACAAGACCTGCCACCCACACTACCCCGCATGTAAACTGTGCTGAACGTTTTCTAAAATGGAAGGAACTAAAGGGAAAGTGAAGAACTAAAAAGCGGTCAACAGTGATCATAAAGATCATCAGAACAGACACCTCCATGGACAATAAACACACAAAACCTGTGACCTTGCACAAGTGGCTGTTCCTCCAGCTCACGTCCTCCCACACGTAAGCCCCTCGGTACCTGTGGTCAGCTATTCCGATGATCAACAGATACACACCCATCAGAAAGTCCGCCACGCACAAGTTGGACACGAAGACGTCATAGCCCACGTTGCCTGTTGTTTTGTGGAAGATAAAGCGGTAAAGCAACGTGCCGACATTTCCCAGTAACGATAACGAGGCAAAGGTAGCGAGGGCGACGCGGTACACGTTGGAGCGCAGCAGATCGTCACAGGAAGACACTTCGTCCGAAGGAGCGTGACAGTTGAGCACGTTGAAGCCCTTGGGTAGTGTCGCCGGACAGCACAGCTTGTAGTTGTCAGCAAAAACACTCTGCAGTCGCTCTAGACCCTGAAATATTTCTTTAGGGAAATGGGTGAGAGGGCATTGACGCAGATCGAGCACCTGCAAGTTCATCATTCTAGGGAATCCTTGTCCTGTCACATATTTTATTTGATTACCGGAGAGATTAAGAGTCACTAAAGTTGGATAAAAGCTCATTATTGAAAGGTCAATTCCTGAAATTCGGATACTAGACATGTCAAAAAATTTAAGAGGACTCGTATAAGTAAAATTATGCAGGTGGAAGCCTGTCAAAGGGTTGTTGCTTATCTTCAGAAACTCTATATTGTTGAGACCAGCAAAGAACCGGCCCCTTATTTCAGTTATCTCATTGTAGCTCAGATCCAGAGTGCGGAGATTAGGCAAAACCACTTCATGCAGTTTAGTCAGATGACAACGGACCAGACTGAGGTGAACGAGAAAAGTGTTGTTCCACAGGTCAGCGAGGGTCATCAAGGTGTCGCTGCCATCCAGATATCGAAGGTTAGAATAGTCAGCGGCACGGAAAGTATCCGAGCAAATGAAGGCCAGACCGTAGCAGACACAACTGTGTGGACAGGTGTCGTTACACAGTAGTTCGTCATCGCGTTGAGGACAATGGTACACCCCGTCACACACGTGACTCTCGTCAACACACACCTGAGACTGACGGCAGCGGTAAAAGCCGGGACACGTTACCTGTCGCATTCCGCCTCGTCTTCGTGATCAGGACAGTCGTAGAGCCCGTTACAACGGAGGAAGACAGGAAGACAGACCTGGTGAAGACTGGCGCACATGAAGTGGGAAACAGGACAAGAAAACGTCGATGCTTCAGACATGTTGTGATTAGTCAACACTAGCAGTCCCTCTCGATACTCAAGTCTAGCAGATGTAGAAATTAATTTATCAAAGGAAATAACATTCGCTTCCAAAGAGCTTATGTGGCACAGGATTTCGTCGGCATAGTCATCACAGTCCGCTTTATCATCACAGACGTTTCTATAATGAACACACTGCAAAAAATCACAAATGTTTTCATTCATCTAGTCATTTTATGAAACAAATTATTGTACTACCCTAGAAACGATGACTTTGCGGAAGTAAAGATCGCACAATTTCAAGTGCGTCTTTTGCAAAGATTGTCAGAGAAAAAGTAAAGTAGAGACATGCCAAAACAAAATACACCAAATGTTTACTTCTACTTTACGGATCTTTCCTTACAGAGTATTCAATAATATATTTTTCTCCTAGAATTAATACGAAGTTTTATTTAAACAACAATAAAGTAAATAATTCGTCTGAAAGTAAACATTGTTAGAGGAAACGTATCTATAACGAAGACTTACTTTTATTTACTTTTACTTTAATGCAACAAAATTATTTTCAGAAATAAACAAACCCTTCTTCCGCTGCAAAATACAAATAACGGACTATCGCACGGTTCGAAAACGCAGAAATCTTCGTCACTTTCGTCTTTACAGTCAGGCTGATGGTCACACACGAGTGTGTAAGGGACACTATCCTCACCGCCACACTTAAAAGACGGCGGAAGTGGCGTCAGTGGTGCGGAACAGGAAGGCGTGGCGCCAGACTTATTGGACCAACAGGAAGAGACGTCATCACAAGCCAGGAAGACGTGAGTGAAGTGATTGGCCGGACACCGTATGTACGCAGCCTGTTGAATAGTGGGATGTGTGAATTGTAGACACAGCAATTTTAACACTTAATACATTATAATATATCACACGTAACCACAGCAATGAACTGACATACTAACAAATACCGAAAACAAATTATTTTATCTTCTTTCTGTCAGATCTTAAAACAGTATTTTTTACATTGAAATTTAAGTATACGTAGATATCAGTCACTAAATAACTAGGTGCAACCACTTGTCTACCAGCCAAGACTAAAATACAACAATAAGTTTACCATTGTGTTCCTTTACAAGTGCTGGTGCCCTTTAATGCAACTAAAGCCTTTTACTGACCTTTGACAGTCTGTCATGCGGTCCATTTGTGAAAATCACCGGCAGCTGGACGCCACGTTGTTCTTTAGCAGTTTTCGAAAGCTGGCATATCTGAGATGTCAAGTCATAAGCTTTATTACAATCTTTTATATAAAGATGATCAATGAACCCAAATTGAGTATAACTCATGTCGAAAAAAAAACAGTATTGTAGACCTGTTCGCAACTCTGTCTTCCTGGTATGTGCGACAGTCTTATCAAGCCACTGTAGACTGTCTTTATACCTGGAAAACAAAATATAGTAGTTTGCTTAGTCAGTTAGACAAATTATAAGTTATCAAAGATAAACATTGCCTATATTATGAAACGACAATGTATCTGAGAAACGTTTTGTGTAAACAGTACACGTGTACTTACATTAGTGATAAATCCCTCGACATTGTCGTCAGACCAATGGCACCTCTGGCCAGTAGGTTAACCCTCCGTAACAATTCCAGAAAACGGTCTCTCATGTTACTCGTACTCAAACTGACCAGTTCTCCTCCATGTTTTCGACACCATTCGCTCTCAAGGTACCAGGACGATTGCTGATATCTTTGCGAGAGAGCAAGACATCTACCGTCAACCTGAAATATTCCTTGCTTGAATGTGCCATCACCTTGCCAGCATCCACGTTCTGCTTCGCTGTGGTGACAGTTAAACATGAAGATACAGGGAACACCTTGCCACATTTCCGGCCAGTCGCTAACCGAGCAGTTCCACCTGTCTCCTGACAGCGCAGCGGGTGGTTGTGAGATGTGATGAAACTCAAAAGTTAGTGTAAAATTTGTTTCCCATAACGTGCCATAACTTATAAGTTCTATAAGTACCCACCCGGAATAAAGAGCTAGGCCATTGCACACATCTGCTGGTGAGGTGCACAGCTCGTACGTTATGGTACTGTTGTCTGTCTTGAAGGTGAAGCTATAACGGTTAATATCGTCGTACGCGCAGTGAAAATAATGAATAAAATTTATGACAACAATGTGGTCGGCTGGTGCCCGAAGGTGGAGAGACGTTTTTACAAATGGTCGATTATGTTGGTAGATTCTCCAGTTTTTCATTTCGATTTTCCCTGTAAATCATTTGGAAATAAAATTTATTTCAAGAGATTTAGATTAATAAACAATTTAATGAAACTAAAACAAACAATGGGCAACGGCTTTGTCCTCATGCTGCCCACAATCCTACAGGATTACAAACAGCCACCCCACATTATCTCCGAGGAGAAAACATAACGAAGTGAATAAAAGAGAACAAGAGAAGATTTGATATCAAATAAATACAACAAAATAGATAACTAAAGCAGGTTGGCTCATCTAAATAGGGTCCTAGAGTGCGCGATAATGGTATACAATGGGGACGTATAATGACGAATAATAAAATACTGCATTGCTATAAATAGTCCTTCCATGAACATTTAGCACCAAAATAAATATTGAAAGCATTTCCCTTTCGTAATTTTTTTTTTAAATACACATTTCGTATTGAGTTAGTTTGAAATGACACATCCGCACTGTTAAACGCTTTGAGTAGCTTTTAATATTGTTTTCGGCGTTGACTGGGGGAAAGTGCATGTACACAAAGGGGATTCAATAGAGTGTCTGCCACCAAAAATATTGTAAGGGCGAAGGTATCGACACAGACACAGGCACGGCAAATATCAAGACAACAACTGTACTAACGACAATGGCACCCGCTCGTGATGGTCAAGAAAAAGACAATCGAAAAATCTGTTCTTGTAACCTCTATTTATTTGAGGTCATCAGCGTCACGTGACAGAATTTCAATGAAAATTAATGTCATGCTTGTAGTCGATCAGTTTTGCCGACAGGAGTCAAAGACCTGAAAGACACGGATTCTGAATCCCTTGCCAAGTTCAGATCGCCGCTCATGGTTATTATTACCATTTCCAATGATCTTTCTAATTCTTTTTTTTTTTCGGACATGAAAGATATTCTCTAGAACTTGAAGCCGTAAATAAATTCTTTTTTAAGATTCAGTTATTGTAATAATAAGTTGCTGACGGTGTAAAACACTAACAACCAATTTTCAGTATTATTGTTGTTATTACTAAAAATACGACGCTGTTGTTAATATCACACTTCTAACTTAAGAATACATGTAATACTTTGACTAATATAATGATCATGATATTTATGCTTGTTAAAAGTGGGGGATAAGCAATACATATGGCAATTCAAATGTGTGCTCGTCTTAGTTAAATTATTTTGTGCAGTTTTGTCTGAGACTGTATAGATGGCCTCAATACAATGTCTACTAAAGTAACATACCTGATGTTGAAGAATTAAAGACGATTTGAAACTGTGGACGACTGCTCTCTGGAAGTGTAGTGATGTTCATGATCATGGTGAAACCATATCTTCCAATAAGTTGTGTCTTATCGAAGGTCAAATGAAAGGTCATTAGATGGGAATAGGTAATAAATATGGTTGGTAACTGATGTGGAAACCCAGAAAATAGAGTGACATTGGCGTCGTCCAGCAAGGTCATGTTGAGACCTTTAAGTTCAAAACTACTAGTTGTTCTAGCTATCTTCACCAAAGCCACCATCCCTCGTGGAACGCTAAGCTCCAGGTCAATAAAACAAACTTCAGGTGACAAACTTTTACGAAACCCCGGTGGAATAAATGACCACTGAACAATCGCCTTACTATCGGTCACGTGATACCTCACACGACGGTTAGTACAGTTTTGAATTCTAAATTAAAATAAGACCATCCATCAATTGTCCGTGTGTTGTGAGACGTGTTGTGTACTGTTACCGTACCTAACATCTCGGTAACAGAGTTGTTACTTACAGCAGCAAACATCCGTGTCACCGTGTCACCATGGTTACTAACCGCCGGTGAGTGTGGACTCGTACTGTACGTGTGATTACCACGAGTAGAACCTAAGGAATGTTGGCTCAGGGGCTGTGTGGCCCTGTGTGCAGTCATGTCTGCCTCCCTTGACCAGACGAGATTCGTTTGAATGCTGAAATTTTCAGTAGACAAACTGGATAAAAAGTAAAAGAAAAATAAACTAATGATCGGTGTCACGACCCTACCCATTACACTCTGACGTCTTCTCTGTTTCAAATACTACGAATGAAGAAAGAAAATGTTTTGTTCTCAGCATCGACTCCAGAACCTTCCTCAAGGAACTGGCAGAAAGCACGAGGACATGAACAGACGACCATCTAAACGCATATCTGTAAATGCCCTCCCTTATAAAAGATTTCTAAGACAATATTCCAGAATTAATTTGCTACTTTTTAAAAGAAGAACTTAAATTTATTTTCTTTACTTGATTTCTATAGTAGAAACTACTTTGAATAGAACAGCGTCTAAACAGCAGTGGGCGACGAAAGCCTGCGGAGCTACCACAGTTAAATTTTTTCTATTTTGTAGTTTTCATTGTCGAAAAGTAGCTCTTACTTCTCGAAAATATTCATTTTATTCTATTTTTTTTTTTCTTTATAAAGAAAATGCAACTACAGTATAAGATTCTTCTTACTGAATTAAGCTTTTAAAAATATTTCTTATGGAAAAGATTTTTACTGAGATAAAAATGAATGAACAAGCCGATTTTACGTGTTCTCTTTCTTTTACTTGCATTTTGAAGCTTGATACAAGCTTTCACAATTTTGATGTTAAAAAAAAAATAAAAAAATAATGTTTATTTTAGCAAGAAAGGCTGTTACAAAACAATAAAACGATATTCTTAAATTTCTTGTTCTTACTTTATATTTTTTTTATGTTGAATTCTGTTCGAAGAAAACTTAGCCACATTGTTTCCAGACAATCGTCGGTTCCTTACTTTTGTCTTATAAACAGTGACAGTGAGAATGGTAGGTAGACTGATTGACTTTTATGACTCTTTGTCAACGGGAGGTACACTTAGTAAATGTGTCTGATAGATAAAAGAGGATAAGTGGGTGGGTCGGAAAAGATAGGTATCCTGATTGGCTGGGCGGAAGAATAACGTGTGAAGTTTGTGGATAAATACCAGGAATCTGACTGTTGTCTTCTGTCTTCAGTGGCATCAGAAGCAGCTCAGCGTGTTGTCTGGAACACAAATAAAACCTCGCCTGTCAAGATGAGAATGTTTCTGCAAACGTGTTCCTTTCTTTGTGAGATTGTCGAGAGAGACAAGTGAGAGAGTTAGGTGACTGTAACAGCGGAGTGAACATGAAAAAAAAAAAAAAACAAAAAAAACGAGGGGCAGCAGGAGAGAAGACATTATATTAAAGGTGCAGACGTGTTTCGCTGTTGCTCTTTCTTTAATTGAATCAGACCATTCAATGATAGCTTTTGGTGCTGACCCGTTTGCAAAAGAACCGGGTGTCACGTGCATTCGTTGCTTATTACAGATTTCAGGTACATCGCAGGAAAAAGTGGTAGTATGATGTGTGCTATGGTTGAAACATTTTAATGAGCAGAAGTCCAAACTTTACTGAGTAACCACAGATGATGCTTATACTTGTGGAATTGTCTGTTTCCGACACTTTCACATCCCTGTAAAGCAACATGCGGAATTGAGTGGATCCAGAGCATCTTTCGTTTAAAGACCAACCTGAACGATTAACTTTTTTTTCAGATATCAGTAGACATAGGCGATGTAAACCTAACCTTTGAGTTTCAGCGTCTAAAACCGATCGTTAATTAACTATCCTCTACGTTTAGTACTTGCAGTCAACCAGTGTTGTAACAGTGTACTACGTCACGCTAGTGCATCCTTCACAACATTGCCTGCAGTCAACACCAATCAGAGAGAGAGAATCCGACAGTTCGGATTACTCGGACGGTTACAGTCTGCGTTTCTCGTGGTTCTGAAAAACTGCTACTTTAGCACGAGAAATGCAGACTTTCAACATCCCAATAAGCCGAACTGCCGCTGTGATTGGTGTTGACGGCTGGCAATGTTGTGAATGGTGCACCAACGTGACGTAGTACACTGTTAGCGTGACGTAGTACACTGTTAGCGGCGCTCGTTGACCGTAGGTGGGAATCGCATACTTTGCCAGAGGATAATTATTTAACGGGTGGATCTTGGAGGCTGAAATTAGGTTAATTTTATATCGCATTCATCTACCGATATCTACAAATAATGCAAAGCATTCAGGTTTGTCTTTAAGGTAGTTTAATTCACAAATTGATAAACGGGAGAAAGCATCGCCAAGCCAAAGTGTCATCAAAAACCGTTATTGTTTTAACATATTTGTGCTTTAGGTGTCGTCGTCACGTTGATAACAAGCTACGAGAAATGAAGTGTTCTTACCTAGAAATTTCCCCCTCTGCTTGATCGTCTTTCTTTTCTGCCATAAATAACCGTCCCGTGGAGCTCATTGACCTGAAAATGACGTCAATATCTGTGACGTCAAAAGATACCTTGTGTTTATTTTCATAAGGAACCTCAGGTAATGTACAGGTAATGTATTGGTAATGACACAGACAGTTGAAAACTTAAATTGTAACATACTCACCGGCAACATACGACCAGCATACATTGAGTGTCGACTGACCAATGAAAGAAGGAAGATGAAAGGAGGTGTCAAACAAAAGCTACCCTGTAGCACTGGCACAAAGGTCTTGGGATGAAATCAGAAATATTCGTATTCTTGCCTCAGTCCGCTGCAAAGTGTCGATTGTATTAGATATAGAAAATAAGATACATTTCTTGTCTTTCCAGCGACACACAAAAATGCACGCATTAGCTGGAGAGAAAGAAAAAAAACCATGCATCCAACAATATCCCAGTAGCTGACTGTAACTGATAAATTCTGTGCCCTGTTCGCTGGAAACCCGTTGGTCAGAAATACAATAGAGCAAAGTGCCAACCATTGGCTGCCCTCTAGACGGACGGCTTCGGAGGTGAGTCTCGATTTTCTTTTTTTTTTTTTTTTCTTTTTTTTTTTTAAATTAAATTTCTTGAAAACCCTTTATTTGGAGATTTTATGTTTGAATGAAACCTGCCTAAGTTGACTGTAACATTCGGATATGTAAACATTATTACTTTTTATTGACTGCTATCAAATGAAAAAAATGGGGTTTTTTTCCTAAATCTACAAACGTACAATGTTAATCTGTAAATTAAAAGCACACAGAGACAAAAGTACACAAACCAAAAGTGTTTATATAACGGTCTCGGGGTCAATCTCATTTTATGGGGTCAGGTACACACTTAAAAACAGGTAAAACACTTATCTCGGGGCTAGTCTTATTGCCCTCGAAGGAGTTATGTCCCTGTCAATATCTAGGTCAGTGTAGGTATGCAGAGCTACACGAGGCATCAAACCAGCAAACGCTCATCATCCACGTGCTTGTCGGTTCCCCTTCTCCTGCACACACAGAGACCCACACAGAAGACCCCTAACTATCAGTTTCGGAAGAATCTTAATTTAGATACATGCATAGAAATGTTTCAAGTTAATGAAAATCTGTGCATGTACACCAGTTATTATTGAATGGTCATGCTTATAAAAGAAAAACAAAAAAATATAGCAACAGAACGTGCAGCCAAAACAGAGAGACCGAGTGAGGTAAGAACTAATCACTGGCTGTGAGAGGACAAAGGTAGATGTCATTAGTCCCGGGGATCGCTTGAGGAACAATAACGGAGACAGTGAGCCGCGTATTATAAAAGGTTTGATCGAAATTTGAGAAGACTTTGCTTCTAACCTTAAAAAAAAAGCTGCGACGACTGTTACAATGCACGTTGTGCGCAGAAAAGAGGTAGGGTGGATGGAATGTTACTAAAGTGCCCGTTGATCACTTTGATTTGAAATGAACAGAAGTCAATCTAAAAAAAAAAATCATATAACACTACATCATATGCGGGATAAAGAAACATTAGAAATGGGAGGGATAAAGTTGGGCAGAAAGAAAAGTGTAAAACGCCAAATAGTAAAAGCAAAAACGAAACTATAAAAAATATTTGTAATATTCGGACACCTGGAACGGAAATTCCCCACTGACATAAGCGGATAACGGTACCTACCTCTGACTGCAGTCACGTGACTGTGTGGCTTTGACCTTGTCGCAATGCGGATATTCGATCACGCTTTCTGAACAGTGAGTCATTCTTCCTTGTGCCTTGTTAACTAGGTTTTGGTAATTAATCTGTTCACCGTATGATATACGAAAAATATTCTCATTTTCTATTACTAATATTATTAGTTTATACACCCAGTCATGATCAAACGATTGCAGATAAAATATTAGAAATTAGAGCTGTAGAAATACCACAAGCGGGTTTGCTTACAAAGTAAACAAAAAAAATTCCTGTACGATGTAAAGAAATTGCATTTATGTGGGAGGCGGAGTTTGTTGTTTGATGCCCTTTTACTGTTAATTATTCTCAGCTAATGGTAAGGCAAAATATTCTTTTCGCTGAGAGCTACAGGGGAAGCTACTTCATTTTAGGTAATCCATTTTACTGCAGAATTACGTCCCTTCTTATAAATGAGAAAGTTTGATCTGGTTACGTATTTCTCAATATTGTGATATATAACTGATTACTACTTCTCTGCAAAAATTATCTAAATTATCTAAATATCTAAATTTGGCTTCAAAAGAGTTGACTGTAATTTTATCACACAAAACATTGCAAACCTGTCTAAGAAATTTTACTAGTTTTTTCACTCGCACTTGCTCGCTCGAATAGAAATATTTAAGCACTGTTTGCGAATGACATGAGATGTTTTCAATAATTATCACTGGTTTGCCAAACTCACTATGAAGCCGGCAGCCCGAGAATTTTTCTAAAATTGTAACTCGCTGAAGCTTAAAATAGTTTGGCTGTATTTTTGTTTTTGTTTTGTTTTTGTTTTTTGTTGTTCTTTTTTGTTTTTTGTTTTTTTTTTTTGACAGAAGGCCACCTATAGTAACTAGAATAGAAATAAGTGTAAGGTAACCGACTAACTTAAAATGAGGCTCAGATCCTACTCCAGGCTTAGTGTTAATAATTCTAATATAGAGAGACGAACAAAACGATGTTTTACTGAAATGCTACATACTATAGGTAGACTGAATTTTAATTGCAAAACATGTTTAAACTCTCTGATTCACATATAATTAAGATAAGGAAGTACTGAAAACCTACGTTACATTATATCTGTGAGATATATGACTAAGCAGAGAAGCCGAATTAGGTATTGAACGCCTTTCATTTATATCATCATCATCATCATCATCATCATCATCATTATTATTATTACTACTACTACTACATTAGATAATGTGCTATTTCTTTTATTTTTATCAAAGTCTGGGTACAACGATGGCAGAAGCATCAGACGAAAAAGAATGTATCGTGTGCACTAATCACTTCACCACACCAAAGATTCTACCCTGTGGTCATCTCCTGTGTCGACAATGTGTCATTTCCTGGATGGACTCAAACCCTGACGCAGGTTGTCCGCTGTGTAGATGTCCTATAGTTGAGCCTGGACATCATGCACATCGAAAACCAGTAAATGTTGCAGACGCCCTGCCTACAGACTTAGTGATGGAAGCCGTAGTACAGAGCGCTGGTGTGCTGGCTCAGGATCCCAACTGCCGTGCATGTGAGGAAGGCAAGGCTGACTTCATCTGTCTCCAGTGTCTTGACATGATGTGCATATCCTGTGCCAGGATACACAAGAGAATGTCCATGACCCGAGGTCACGATGTAGAGAGTCTCAGCACTGTCACAGCTGAAAGTCTGGCTGCCAGGGGTCCAGGAATGTGTGCTGACCACGGCGAAAAACATTCTTTCTTCTGTCATGATCACGGACTCGCTCTCTGCGCATCCTGCAGGGACCTGCAGCATAAACCATGCAGAGCAGTCAGCAAGCTTGACGAGGAAATGACATCAGCAAAGAAGTCTCTAGAAGATTTGATCGTCCAGCTTCAAAAAAGAGGAGCAGACCCTGGAACAGGCCATAGCTCATCTGGAAGGTCGTCTGGTAGACGTGGTCATCAGCGAGCAGGACGACATGGCGCAGATCGACCAAGCATGTGACCATCTTCACCTTCTGGTGGAGGATTTCCGTATGAACGTAAAGGCCATGAGTCGAGCTTCGCATTCTCAGTTTATAAAGTCACTAAATGAGGTTAAGAGTGCGCGTAGTCAGCAGCTAGCCAACATCACATCACATAAAAATATCGTTGTAAGAGCCAGAGCAGTCGCACCAACTCCCACCCTGATACCCGCGGCCCAAACCCTGACAAACAGGGTCAACAGCTTTAACCTCAGATACTACTTGATTGCACTCCCTTCCAAAACTTCTAAACGGTGTGAAGATAAAGTCCGACAGGTAGAGAAAATATTACGAATCCAGAGTCACGTGTAAGCAATATTCTTTTCCTCTCGTGAAAATGGCGAATTTGCGACTCACGATGTCAGTTTTCTATTTGTTTTATATGTTTTGTTTGTAAGTATAACTTTTGTTCCATATTTTGATTCTCAAGCAATTCTGTTTTAAAGATAGCGATTTGAGTGAACATTTATACATACTGGAATATACTTAATATATCTCCAGAAAATATGTATAATCAGTGGTATATCAGACTGTTGGCAGCATGAAAAAGTATTACAGAGGGTCAGAAACAACAGTGGTTTGACAGAAAGAGACTCGAGACTAGTCAATAAACATTTTATTAACATATTATGTGACTGCTGTACGTGAGCCATAGGGACAACAGGCCATGATGAGTACATTGACCCTGTTGTCTAGAGGGATCTGAACATATAACCAGATGTTCTTTTTATTATCTTGTTCTTCACTGTAAACGCAGTCAACGGACAAAACACTTGACTGTCATTCTCGGTACAGTGGACTGAACGCAGTTCACAACAATACACAATCGTGTTTGATCATGATAATCATGTTTTCTCTAGAGCGCTCTGTCTACCTTACCTACTATCTTCCTTTTTGTGAACCATTGCTCAATCCAAATTTCGAGAAAGATCAGAGCAAATTATAATTTTTGACCATAGAAATGGGCCTAGAATTAATACTGATACTCTGAACACAAAGATACATACATTTTAAGGAAATTAGAAGTGATCAGATAACAAAAATTGAACATGATTGCACAATTATCAAAGTATTAATGATTTTGTGATTGCTATAAAAAAATTATTGCATTGCATATAAACAATTTTGTTTTAATTTTCAGTGCAAATTTATGAGAAATAGTTTTAAAAATCGTGTGATTTCTGTTATTTCAATGATGTTACTTTATAATTGAAGTTGAATCTTAATCATTGTTTTTTCTTATAATTATAATATTACACATATTTGATGAATTTGTCTTTATTTTGTATAGAAAGCGATGGATGTGATCCGACTTGTGATCAGACAATACTGACAAAAACTCAGAGAACTTGTTTTGTTTATATGAAGATGATTATTTGAACTCACATAAATGTTTGGTAACAGAAAAAGCAAATAGATTATGTGTGTATAGACAAACCAATCATATATACCCTGATCACGTTTATTTTTAAAATTAGACAAAAAACGAGGTTGACATAAAGATGTTTTCTTAGTTCTGACATTTACTGTTTTAAGAGTAATAACTGCTGATTTCAAAATTTTGGGTGTAAGAAAAACTAAAAAGATAGCAGAGATGAGAGAAGGCGCAACATGAGGTGCCGAAAAAATATGTATATCGCCGCAGTCTTCTTTCTGTGTGAACAGTTCTAACATGCCCCAGATAGAGGAAAGGAGGTTGAAAGAAGGGAAGATTGAGAAGATAGCTCGGCTGCTGCACCAGTTCAGCCTCCCATTACCACTAAATGTTGTGACCCCATCGCTGGACATATATCAGACAAGAAGAAAACAATGAAGCAAACCTGATAACTGCACAAACTAAAAAGGACATAAATGTTTGACAGTGTGTCAGTCAGTCCGACAAAAACAATTTTCCATCGACAGTAGCCTTCCCTAAATAATCACAGCTCGAACCCTATAAATATCTACTCGGAAAAATCAAACGGGAATTTCCCTTTGAAACGAATTTGCACTTTAGCCAAATCACGTGACTTTGTGGTAAGCTGAGATCCATTTTTTTACGGTGAGGCAGTCTTGTTCTGTAAGTCTGTGTAAGTAGGATTTTTGTGATAAACCTGTCTACTTTAGTTTTTACTGAAATATTTCTGGCAGTTGGTGCTAATAGATGTGCAGCGGTAGTCCACATTGTTGTGTGGACCGGTCGTTCTGATCTTGGCAGAGACAAGGGCAAGCTACTCTTTGTCATACGTCCCTCCCTGATTGCTTGTATCCCTCTCAGTGTTATTTAGCAGAGGTGGAAGTATTTTTTTCCTCTGACAACAATTTTAATATTTATAACATCATGTATGGGTTATACAAAGTTATGTACTTCCAAATTAGTCTACTCTGTTTGGTCAAGCAATAATTTCACCACAGTTTGTTTACACTTTGTCACCATGTACAGTCCCAGCATGCCTGGCGCTCTTGTCTCCTGAGTCACCACAATGCACCGTTAGTTAACTGCGTGAAAACTGCTCTGCGCCTATGAGGTTATAAGAATACATGTTTATAATTAGAAAGTTAGAAGAGGAGACAGAGTATATAGTAATGAATCCCTTTTCCTTATGCATGATTTTATGTTTGTGATTGAAAACTAAAAGCTCAATAATAATAATAAGAAGAAAATGCATGTTACCTCTGACTGCGCGTATCGTCTCTGACACACACTTGTCCTTCTACTATTGTTGTTTTCGCAGGAATGGAGAGGAGGAGGGAAGGATGTATCGATTAAACAAATTTAAAAACATATATTATCTAACAGTATTAACAAATAAACTACTTTTTCATTAACAGGACAACAACAGCATCTACGACTTTCTACATAACTGTATCTCAAAATGACGACAGCCCCTGGTGAACCACATGAAAGAGAGTGTGCCGTGTGCACGAATGACTTCACCACACCAAAGATTCTACCCTGTGGTCATCTCCTGTGTCGAGAATGTGTCATTTCCTGGATGGACGCAAAGCCTCACGCTGAGTGTCCGTTATGTAGATGTCCTATAGTAGAGCACCAAGCGCATTCAGCTCCATCCTCATCAGACGTTGCCGACGACCTGCCCACAGATTATGTGATGGAAGCGCTGGTGCAGAACTCTGTGGTTCTATCCAAAAATCCTAGTTGCTGTGTGTGTGATGATGTCAAGGCTGACTTTCTCTGTGTCCAGTGCCTGGATCTCTTGTGTTCATCGTGTTCAAGGGCGCATAAAAAACTGTCGGCGACCCGCAGTCACGATGTGGTGAGTGTCAGCACTGTGACACCTGAACGTCTGGCTGCCAGCCGCCCTGCACTGTGTGCTGACCACGGGGAGGAGCAGCGGCAGACCAGTTCTGCTTCACCCATAACATTGCCATCTGCTCATCATGTACACTAGCGAAACACCAGGCGTGTTCAGATGTGAAGGATCTGAACACTGTCATGGCGTCGGCAGTAACATCGCTGACTAATCTGACAGAGATCCTCACTGGTGTGGAGCAGAAGCTGGAAGGTGCTGTCACACAGTTGAAGTCGAGGCTCCAGGAAGTGGCTGCTAGCGAGCGAGAAAGCATTGCACTGGTCGACGAAGCGTGCAGTCATGTTCAAATAATGTTTGAAGACTGTCGAGCAAGTTAAAAGAACTGACTACTCGTGCGCACACAGAAATCAACTGCTCGATACAAGATACCCACACTGCACTCGTCAAACGTCTAGGGGAAGTGACGTCACACAAACGCATTCTAGGGCGTGCGATGCTAGCCACTCCACGTCCAGCACTGATACACGCCACCAGCGCCCTACACAAGAGGATCAACAGTCTCCACCTCGAAGTTGACCTGCACCAGGATTGGATGCGGTATTTGCCGACATTTGGGAAGCTGCCACGAACTGGAACGACAGATAGTCAAAGACCTCAAAGAGGTCGTGGAAAAAAAGGAAATACCTGCAGTAAGTACCCTTTTGTGGTTGAAGTAACTTGTTAATTTATTTAGGCATCGTTGGAAGATCCTATACGATAGCCCTAACCTGTCTATGTATAGACTATGACCCTAAGTCTTTTATTTTGCCTCCCAAAGCGAACTCTAGGTGGCGTCTTCCTCAAAGGACATTGTGAATTTTCTATAAGTAACCCTTGGGAAGATATTATAACCTTAAAATCTTATCTGTTTCGGTTCCCTAGTCATCCTGTTGATGTGTATATGAACAAAATGGCGTCCAGCAAACGCCTTCAATGTCTGGCCTGTGTACAGACTCGCCAACCTACTTTCCACACAAATCGAGGCAACAACATCGTGCTGTTGCAAAACAAGACAGAGGCGGAACTGGTGACTATGGACAAGACATTGTTCAGCATGGGCGGCATGGTGGTTCTTTCCGAGGCAATGGCGCAGAACTGTCTGTATCAGGTAAGACAGTTAATTATTATTATTATTCTTGTTCCTATTCGCCCCCAGTGGAGCATAGGGCAGGCAAAGACGGTTAATAGTAACATAAAATATCGAGATAGTAGATAACGGAAGATGAAGGACAGATAATAAGAATGAGCATCGGTTGATGATGATGATGATTGATTGATTGATTGATTGATTGATTGATTGATGATGATGATGATGATGATGATGATGATGATGATGATGATGTCTTCATCTGTCTTTGTATCCAGATACGGGTTGACAAGATGAACCGTTCATGGAACTCAACCCACATCATGTATTATGGTGTGACAGGAACCCACCCTTCCAACCTCAAAATACAAGAACACATGTATCAAACTGATTTTATAATCGTAAAGGTAGTGAATATTCCTAGTTAAACCGTCCTGAATCTCTATGGCAATATATTTATCGGGCTGCTGCATTTTTTAGTTTTTTTTTTCAAACATTTATCATTCAAAGTGTCTAAGATTAACTAAGATCAAACCTTCTGAATGTTATTCTAAGTATTATTGTCAAGAACAATTACAGAAAAATAATTAAGTAATACTTTTTGCTAAACATAATTTTGGCTAATATTACATATTAACAGAGGCTTGGGGACTCCACAGCCTCCCTCGAGGAGGGAAATGTGATTGGACTGATCATTGACTCCTCCAACGACCTACACCTGTACTTGAACGGTGAGGACCTTGGTGTAACAGAAAAAAGTGTTCCTCGACCCTGCTATGCTGCTTTTGACCTCAACCGTCGAGTAGTAAAGGTGAGGAGGAAGTTCAGGGAGATTCAGAAGTTCACCTGGTTCAAGAATATTCTGTTTATCCATCCAGCAAAATAAGAAAGATTGTAATGGCATTGTTGGCTGTATCTGAAAAGTTACACTTGTACTATGATGATTATTTTGTATAGCGAAAACTATAACTAATTAAGTTGATACATTATCCATGGTTATAATGTTAAATCTACTTTTCACTTCACAGGTGACGGCACTTCCAGTTTGATGTCGACTGTGGATAGAGTTATCTGACCATGTCGGCTTGCATATAATAAAGAAAATGCATCATCCACATTGCTGTGTATCATCACGAGTATATTTTTCGCACACCTAATTATGGAAATGCGGTTTGTGGTGACTCAGAGGACAACAGTGTCTGGCAGGGTGGAAGTGTACCCGTTGCACTAAACTAAAACTAAAGCTAGTCACTGACAGCATGCATAATTCTATAATTCAGTGAGCTGTGCGAAAACGAAAGCTAAAAACTTTACTTTCGATTTCGATTCCCAGAAGTGAGGGGTGTCTATTACCTACATTATCACACCTGTCGTGTGACTCCTGATTAGGTTACAATCAAGACATGTTCGCTAGCTCTGTTCGCAGCAGAAAGAAAATTTCAATACCTACTGACCGTTAAAACTTCGCTGTTACTGCAAAAAGTGCAACTTCCACCACGACAGATTCTTTTCCGGAGGAGACTGTGAGTAGTCAAAAGTCACGTGTCACTTCTTGTTGTCAAAGTGACTGTGAGGTTGTCGTAACACATGTCAGGAGAGTTCAGTAACTAAAAGTTGTTATTTATTAGCTCAACTCTTTAGCTTAGTCCTTTTATTCGCTGTAGTGGCGGCACTTCCTTGAGGAACGCGACGATTTCAAGGGAAGCTACTTTAAGGTATCTGTATTTGTTTTGTTCCAAGCATTACCTCCCATGTTATCACCCGGATAGCATTTCATCAGTGTTTTATCATAGATCAGTACAAATAAAACAATGTAACGAGACACTATTTTTAGCAAGTCCAAGCTTTCTTAAAAATAGGTTTGTGTAAAATACAGAAATAGCAATCCGATAGCAAGTTTTTTTTTCTCCCTGAATATAATCTTGAGCTAAATATTGAAATATTGAACTAATATTCAGAAAATTGAAGTATTATTTACACAATATGCAGATAAAACTGCACATACAGCGAAGGATTAGGGTGAATCTTAGTTCACTGTTCCTTTCCATTACCACATTCATTTTCAAATGTTTTCCCAGCTATAATATACATATTGTATAGCTTAAACTGTAATTAAAACACTACCAGAAAGATAAATTACAATTTTTTTATGATCGGATAAAGTTCATGTTATGCTTCGTGCGTTCGTGTATGTCTTATTATTCAGTCTGAATGTTTATATTTTTTTATCTAGTGCTTTGAGCTTGTTCTTTAAAGTGCGAGAAAGTGCTCTGTAATCAAATTGTTGTTGTTGTTGGTTGTTGTTGTTGTGGTTGTTGTTGTCCGTGATAGCAACAAATCTGTTTGCTAGAGTTTTTAGATGTAACTGCAGCATTTTGAAGATGTCCACGTTTTTGCACGAGGCTGTCTATGCAACAGCACGTGAGTGGGTTATCTGTTAATAGACGCACGAGATAACCAGCAAGCTGGATAAGTTGCGTATGGGGTAAAGGTTATTTTTAGGGTTATCTAGTGTATAATGTATCAGTCATAATTGCGCGGACTGACTTCATATCTCTAGTAAACAAAATAATGCCTACAGAGAACTGAATAATGAATTTTGGTGTTTAAAAAAATCTTTTTTCCCCCCACTCTAAAAAAATCATGAGCTTCAAAATATGGAGCTTACGTCCCCTTAATCTACAACAGATTACAGTTTTACTTTACTAATTTTAGATTGCATTCCATGATGGCGGGAGTATCCAGTGAGACACATGAACGAGAGTGTGCCGTGTGCACGAATGACTTCACCACACCAAAGATTCTACCCTGTGGTCATCTCCTGTGTCGACAATGTGTCATTTCCTGGTTGGACTCAAAATCAGACGCTGGCTGTCCTCTGTGTAGATACCCCATAGCCGAGAAACAAAATGAGTCAGATGGAAATTCAGCGGATATTGCTGACGCCCTGCCAACAGAATATGTGATGGAGGCGCTGGTGGACACCGCTCACGTGCTGGATAAGGAGCACATCTGTTGCGTCTGTGACGATGCTAAGGCTGACTTCATCTGTATGCAGTGCCTGGACATGATGTGCTCATCGTGTTACAAGATACACAAAAAGTTCTCGGCGACCCGCAGTCACGATGTGGAGAGTGTCAGCACTGTGACACCTTGAACGTCTGGCTGCCAGCCGCCCTGCACTGTGTGCTGACCACGGCGACAAACACGCGGAGTTCTTCTGCCGCGAGCACCGCCTCGCTGTCTGCAAATCCTGTAAGTCCGAGAATCACAGAGAATGTTCAAAAGTAAACGATCTTGACGTTGAAAAAGAGACAGCTCATCACTCACTAGGGAAATGGACAAAGATTCTCGAACAGACGGAGCAGAAACTAGAGCAGGCCATAGGTCAGCTGACTTCGCGTCTGCAGGAAATCAGTAAAAATGAAGATGAGGACATGGCACAGGTGGACAAGACATGCGAACGACTTCGAAAACTTGTGGATGATTTTCGAGACAAATTAAAGGAGAATATTTGTACTTCACATCGCAAAATCTGGAATTCTTCACATGACCTCAGGGAAGAACTAAGCGCGCGGCTAGGAAGAGTGGTGTCACATAAGCAGATAGTTTCACGAGCCAAGGCAGTCGCACCAACTGCTGCTGTAATACAAGCAAGAAATCTTCTGACAAAGAGAGTCAACAGCCTTAAGCTAAGTGCTGACCTGGAAGAAAAGGCTTGGGCAACTTCTTTAACAAGTGCAAGAGGATGCGAGGACGTGGCCATGTGGATAGAGGAAGGACTACAAACCTTGACACAGCAGATATCTAAGCCTGAGGTGCAGTAGCCAGCTGTTTTCTTATTTTATCATTGTAATATGAATAATATTAAATATAAGCATCATTATGATCATCAAAAGAAGGAGAAAAAAAGAATAAGAACAAAGAAGGGCAATTGCCCCCGAGTGTTTCTTTCACGGTGACTATAAACTTTAGAGATAAAAAATGTATGTTAGGTAACAGCAATAAAATCACTATGGTGAAAGATCATGATGATGTAAAATCTGTATGTGAATGTCTATTTTTATCTATTTAGCAATAACAACAAACCCTGAACATTTATGCAGTAGAATATTATCAAGTGCGTTACACACACACAAGTACATTGTGAACACACACACACACATGTTTACATGTCTCGCCTTCAAAATCATTGTATAGTTATAAATAGTTATAGATGCTATTCCTCAGCCCTGTTATGCAGTTTTCCAATTCAAACGCTGTGGGGAGGTGAGAAACAAACCTAATTGTGTAATATTTTATTTGATCAGTCAGACCTGAGATCTTTTAGGCGAATGGTAAATTAATTTTAATAGAAAACAGACGAATTATATTGACATTCTACAAAAGATTACAAAATGTAGTAAGAAAAAAAATGTTAGAAATAACAAAAATTGATAACTGAAGTTTTTGTGGTCACGAATTGTCTAGGTGTTGCTATCGTCAATGTTACCAGGTGAACATATGTTAGTCACACAACAATCACGTAAAACAACAATAATAAACATTTAGTGTTCTTAATGTGATTATGTTCACATTACTTGATAAGCCTTATGCCATTTGATTGAAGTCTATTCTTTTTTGATTGTACAGGCCTGAGTCTCATGTGAACTTATACCTGCACCTAGCTGAACCAAACTGGGATCACGGCTCTCCAAGTACTATATATTTGTTTTGTCTTCCCTCAATTTCGGCTAATCTGAGACTGATTGAGAAGGCTTTTGATTAATCTGAGATTTCTAAAACTGATTTTCTGTTAACCTGATAGTGTTTAACAAGAATTTTATTTATCTGAGGATGAGAAAGATTATAAACTGTCTTTACTATTGCTTTTTTCGCCATGATTAGCTCCACTTCTGTCTTGTGTTTATCAATACGCCATCATGAATACATGATTGAGAAATGGGATTCTCTTATTGCACAAATAAAAACCTGTTAATATTAGAGTAAGAAACATTTCTACTATTTGTTAAGCTCTTGGTCAGACAGGTCAGCTGTAACCACTGAAAATGAGATATCTCGCGCAAAAAAAAATTTAAACAAAACACATAAATAGTATACCAATTGTGCTATCTTTAAACTATTTAATAACTCTTTTGTTGGAATTATTAGTAAAAAACCCAATCACGCATTTGGGAGTTCCATTTAAAGATATTTTACGTGGATCTGGTACTCAGGCCCATTCAAGAAGATACCAGATTTTTTTAATTGTAAAACAGCAATCAATACGAACTTTATACTTTTCTTATCAACAGTGTGTGGTTGTATGGGTGTGTAATGTGCTGTGACACCAGAACACAATTATATGTACAATTACTCTTCTTGTACCACTTTATCATGCATAAAATAAACCACATTTGTTTTTGATGCATATATTTTTGTTAGCCACTGCAAATAATGTGTAATTTGACTTACAGATGTTATGATGTAACATTTTTATTTTCTGTATTACAAAAGTGAGAATGACATAAAGTGTTTTATCTGTTGTAAAAAAAAACCTTAATGAGCAAAGTTTTGTTTAATGTACTGCTTTGCTTTGAAAGTATTCTACATTTGCATCTCAGTAATTCGGAGTTGCTGTTGTTGATCAGACGATTTTGAAGTTTATTCCATATGAATTTTACTGTCATTTAATTTCACAAATTTACTATCAAAATCCAAATAACTTTTCTAGCTAAGTTTATAGAAATTTAATTTTAAAAAATGTATATAGATTTTATAATACTTTATTTAATATTTATATCTGAAATCTAATAGCATAAGTACAGACATGCATCAATCCATTTCAATTACACATATGCTCATGTTCTCAGAAATGTGTCAAGTTAATAGTCAATACAATTACATATTATAATAATAATGTGAACTTATATCCTTTTCACCCCAAACATTCGGAGTTATCGATCATAACACAAAATGTTTCTATTTTATGTTTCTTTTCTTCCTGACATACAACTCTCACATTTATAACAAAGAGCGTTGGTTTTGTTTCTTTCTGTATTTATTAATTTTTTACTTTTCATATTGATCTTGCTAGTCAGCTATATTAATTACTCTTTTGTTCTTATTTTTATTATTATTAGACAATGAAGAGAGAATTCCACAAGAGAGAAGACCTTTATTGCTTTTAAAATAAAATCTCTTCACTACGCGAATGTTTGAATACCGGGGTCTCATTGTCACGTAAATTTCAAGCCACCCGTACTGGGGTGTGACTCGATACTCGTCTTTGTCTGAACCACACTCAGCAGCTTGGTAGAAAAGTCGGGTGTGAAAACACACACACATAAATCAGTTTAATTTGACTAAGCACACGGCCAAAAGACTTGTTTCAATTCGTACTAAAGTCACACACACACCCGCTTTGGCTGATTACTTATGTCGAGACAAAAAACTTTAAAAGTAGACTGAGAAAAGACAGTATTAAGTTACAAGTTTAACATGTAGGACACCTCGTCTTGAATACGATTTCTCCAAACGATTTCCTGTAAGTGCATCTGTGACTGAGATATGTTTGTGTCATTAATATTTCCTTTCAACAACATTACGTCCGTTACGGACCCTGCACTTTCCTCATCGATTGAAAGTTTATAGCTTGAAATGCGTGGACAACAAAATCAAGAAAACAAAAAAGTTCTTGAGACATTCCAAAACGTGGATGTTTGTTGGTGACAGTTAAATCCATGAATTTAGTCTCGTTATTTCTAGAAACATTTCAGATTTTAGACTTTGCTGATGGGGGACACGTGAACATGCAAAAGAGAAAGATCCTATTGACCTCTGTTGATATGATGAGGATGAGGACGACGGTTGATTGGTTAACGAAGTGAGTTTGATTTTTCACACACAAAGGAGTGTGGTTCTGTGCAGTAATAGTCATTCAGAAGAAAACTTTGTCCACCATCAACCTGTCAACACACACAAATACTTTATAAAAATTGCCATTTTAATGGAAAGAAAATACATAAAAACAATAGCTCACTGGACAATAGACTATTGGCTTTCTTTAGATATTTGTATCATTGCACAGTTTAAAGCTGAACTGTTAACCACTCACTAGAGTATTTCATGGTATAGTGTTTAAGGTTTAGTTGGGATTGTCAACGGAGAGCTCAAGGAAAAAAGACTGATATTTTTCGTGATAGCAATGCGATGCCAGACTCTGTGGACATTACCTCATGTTTTTTTTAACTCAGGGCAATCTTGCCACCGCTTCTTAAACACAGATCCAGAGGTAAAGCGTTACCTGCGAGGTCTGGGCTCCGCTTTATAACTTTATAACAGTCGCACAGTCGTGAACGATTCAGGTATATCTAAACAAGGTATAAATTTCTTTTTCTATAAGAATAACATAAATTTGGTCCCAATTGTAGAAATATTGTTTGTTGGAATGATTTTCTGACACAAAATTAAGTTTAGGAGCAAGATGCAGTTTGTATGCAGTTTATACCTGTGGCGCCAAAGCCACCTTAGTAAAGAGACAAGCAGTTCTTTCTTCTTTGGTTGGCGTATGTTTAAATTAACTACTTTGATTGAGAAAATTCTTAAATCATTTTATTTTGCTTTGCTTTTGTGTATTCATTCTTAGGGTAGAGTGTGTGTATGTCTGTAACTTTCCTTTTGTGTACACTTACGGTTACAACACAGAGTTGGAACGCGGGTTAAGAGCTGAGTACCTAAAGTTTTAGGGTTAGTGGTTAGATTAGTTTTTAAGGTAAGGTGGTGTGGTAGCAGCAAAGGAAATCTTAAGAAAATACTGCATACTGATGTACAAATCAGAGGTAAAAAGGAAAGTCCCGTCATCCTCCTGCCCCAAACTTTCCCTCACAACATGGCGATTGCAGTCGTTTTACCTCGAGACAATTTTGAATGTTCCCAAAATTATTCGGTTGACCGGCGGCAAAGAACGCCCCACAAGGCTGTTAACAACACGTGCACCGTTGACCCAGTTGAAAAGGTGAGCATCACCGGTCCAAGCTGAGTTTAAATCACTCATTGGTCGAGATCCACCTATGTAGTATTGATTGTCAACATTTCCTGTTCACATAAAACAAGCAGAAATAATAATAAATATTATCTAAAAAGTAGATGGACCATCGGGATTTCTTTCTCTATGCGAGGGAATATTTGTAGATGTGCATTTGGAAAATGAAGCGAGCGTTATCAGACACTTTACAGGAAGTAGTATCTGAGCTTGTCACAACACCATGCAGTGCGCATGTGCCCGGGATCGGAGCCAAGAAGAACATAAGCATGGGGGTCAATATGATAAAATGGATCCAATGCTGACCTGATACATTCGAAAGAATTTTGAGAAGAATTGTCATCTTCAGTGTAGTATCAGGCACTACTAAGTCCAGTCCTCTGTGAAGACATTCATTTCTGCTGTTGGTCCAAGTGGCTGTGATGTTGCGAAAGACAATGAAACAGAAGCGACCAGCGGCGGAAAAGTGGAATCCAGCATCAACGGGGCACCAGTCTGGAGCAAACACATGACCTTTGACACTGTTGTAAAGTCAGCACGCTCAAGTTTAACTCAACTCTGACCTTACGAAATGTCATTTTAAGTAAACCCGAGCATAATATTTACTCCACGCTATCTGAGTTGTAAACTAATAACTACATTTAAACGAAACTTACAATCTCTGTAGTGCAAGGTAACATGAAAATTATTTCTACCATGGACTCTCCGTTCACTCAATGTCATATTTTCATACTGAGACCGAACAAGAACAAAACTCACCACCCGTAGTCCTCACTACAAGTCTACATACATACCATTGATGGCCAGCACCTCCCAGTAGCTGGAATGCGGGAAAGTTGATGAGAGGTTCAGCCAGATTCTCGGAAGATCCAGCAGCTCGCACGTTCCCGCCAGGTCATCTGCTACAAAGACGGAGCACCAGTCAAAGTCCCTGCACGTGTAGCCACACTTAATCGGGCTGAGGGCAAAGGTCACCATGTGGGTGACTTGTCGCTTACCCGTGATCACCTCACCCTCACGCAGGCGTAGCCACGTAGTAGGAGGACGCCATGAGCTCTGTAGAATAAAATAAAATGTAGAAATAAAACAGTACACAATGGAACTACTTAGTGAACACTGGTACACAGAAGAGACACCTCAGGTTGTACGAGGTGTGTGCGGAAAGCAATGAGAAAGAAATTCCAGCTCTCCATGAACATTACTCAAGATCAGAGTGGGAAGCGAGTAAAACAGTCACATCCTTTACAGTCGTATTGTAGCCTTTGCAGTGCTCAGACGATTGTTTATTTAAAGTCCAGGTGGTCTTGTGAATGATATATTCTGATATCAGGAATGCAATAATATCACACTTTATTTACACACACACAAGTGTATAATTTTAGGAACCGTAAATATTTCCTACTGCAGAAGTGTGTACAAGAAAAACACCAATATTTACTAATGACCTAATACTTCATGTACAGAGAACTCACAAAGAATTATCGCAATTATAGAAAGTGTACTCACACTATGATGACTATGTAGGTTGCAAGAAGTATGCGCATGTTGGTCACAGTGCTGACTCTGTCCCACACTGGCAGAGACCGAAGTTGACACTGTCAAGCGGTTGACACAGTGAGACAATCGGGTGGAACAAACCAGCTTTAATCACAGTTCACAGATCGATTGAGTACAAAGGTGCTCTGACCGCTGGCACTCGCTGATTGGTTTGTGCTTCGTCTGCTTCTTATGCAAAATCGACTTATGCTACTAGATTGTTAAGTGCACATGTTAGTCATTGTCATGAAACACTTTGAACCTTTAAAGTGTTTTTTAAGACACGTTGGAAGTATGCAATAAGTTTAAGTAAGGGAAATCGAAACGTTCGAGGCCACCATACCAAAACGAGGACCGTGCATCACTTCCTATCTGAACATCGGGGGACAGCAGCATCAGGAGCACCTTGCAGTGGAAAACGGATATTAGCCTATTCGCGGTTACCAATCTTTTCATTGCAGCCATCGACATTTATTCATTTCACATGTGAAGACACTTGCGTGTCCATATCTACTTCTTCGGAACTTTAGTTTCCGACCCTTCCCAGTGATTCCCTTTTGAAAAAAAAAAGAGAACTGTACTCAATAATTCATGAAGTATCAGCATTTATCGGCTGTACAAATTAAAAGCGCAAAGCTCTGAAATAGGAACAAAAATGTTTACACAGTAGAAACACCATTACCATCAGCAAATATTGTTCTACCGTGATACACATTCATGTCTTCTACTGAGGATCTTTCTGCTGGCAAACCTTTAATTGGATATTCTGTGTTAGAGAATTTCTTTTTGATAATTATTATTAGTGTGTATGAAGTGAAGGTCTGCTGGCGAGAGAATAAGAAGAATATGGCTGAAAGGCTGAAAAAGTGAACATTCCGACATGGAGTATGGTAGTTCCACCAAAGAGTTGAAACAGTTTAGGCAATAATTTCTTTTACTCTCGTTTTGGGTAATATAATATTGACTAATATTTATCATTTGTATTTAAAAAATGCTTTAAGAGAATTAAAATTTTCAATTCATTACAACCCAGGCAGGACCTTTCTTAAACATGGAGGAAGAGATTTGATTTGATCCTTTGTCCCCACAATATAATGAATTCACGCACCTGAAAATAATTTTAAACTCTCGTTAACCTTTAAGATAGGTTATCCCAAGAGCCCAGCCAAAAACCCACAAAAAACAAACCACAACATTGCTGTCTCCATGGAGACACTGATAGCGGATGCGTGAAAGAAAGTCTTTCATTTGAAAAAAAAGTTGCTTTTCCTTGTGTTCTTGCAACAACATTTTTATGAGACAGGCTTTTTACAACTCTTCGACAATACAGTGATACCTCGGTTCTCGAACATAAATCGTTCCGGGAGGAGGGTCGAGAACCAAATTGTTCGAGAACCGAAGCAATGAAACCCATAGGAAATAATGGAAACTGGATTAATTCGTTCCAAGCCCCAGAAAATGCCTATTTACTGGCCTAATTTGTATATAATATGTAGAAAAACGTGAGTCTCAACAAGAAATAACAAATAAAAGTGTATTTATTAAAACAAAACAACAACAAAATAATCATAAAATGTACAGTACAGTAAATTGTGTTTCATTTACTGTACCTGTACCAAACTTTATGGCAGGAGGGAATGAATGTGTAGGGAGGAGGGAAGGGGGATGGTTATTGTTTTGAAGGGGAGTCCTCTTCAATAAAAACAGGGTAACTGCTCTTCGGGTGTTTCTGTTCTCTGTATCTTTTGCTGAGGAGAATCAGAATCTTGCTCTGCAGTTGCTTGTCTGATTTCTTTACGGAAGAATTTGTCAATTGTTTGCTGTTTTTTTCTCCTCTGCACTCACACTGCATGACGACGCAAGCAAGGCGCGCTGGGCAGAATGAACGCCATTCGGCTCAACTCGGCTCATCTCGGAAGTTTGGATGTTCGAGTTCCAAATATTTGTTAGGATTCCAAGACAAAATTTTCTCGAATTTCCTGGTCGAATACCGATTTGGTCGAAAGTCAAGGCATTCGAGAACCGAGGTATCACTGTACCTCGGAAACATCAATATTTGAGAACAATACAATAAAGGCAAGTTTATGAGTGACGTTGACGACTTCAAAGAAAGGCAATTCAGATATCTTGTTATAAACTTTGTTTGTCCTTGTGTAATATTTTAGCTCAGTGCTAATTGCTTTGGAATTTTTATCTTTAAGTTCTCTGAAAAGAATCATCGATAGACATTGAGGTCCATGTAAAAGCACGAGAAGAACACTTCTTGACTTGTCTGACACAATAACGTCTGACTGTGTCTGCTCCGCGATCTGGTTCTTTTATTTATTTGTTGTTTGTTTTTTTATTTACCTCTGTGCGGAGAAACTAACTAAACTCTACTGGACAAGCTCCAAGAAGCTCAGAAAAATGATTTTCTATTGTCTTCCCCAAGGTAAAGGCAGAAACTCCTCTGAATGCTTCGCTGGCTGTGATAAACAAGTATAAAAACAGGTTAACTGGCTCTCGAGAAAGCAAACAAAGAGAAATAATGGTACAAAAAATGCCGACATAACATCAACAATAAAAAACAGGTTCTGCAGGTAAAGCGAGCCTGCAAATGTGATGAAAAAACTGAAGACTGTCTCTAAGGTCCAGCGCAAACAGAATTGAGGAACTTAGGATGCATCGCCGCAAGGGATGTCCACAAAGGACAGAAAGCAGATGGCAAAGCGGCAAGAGATCGGAAAGTTTATCCTTTGCTGCCGCGTCTCAGATCACACAACAGTATATAGACACATTTTATTGAAAAGTATTTCTATTACTTATTTGTAACTAGACATTAATCATCGATAGTAATGTGTATTCATAAGCCTCATATGTCGCTGTACTGTCTAAATTCAGGTGTGCTTGTGAAACATGGTACAGATGGTGGCACCTCTCGTGACTATCTAGCAGTGTGGAGAACTGCATTAATAACTGTCACAGGCTTCAAGCGAACATTTCTTTTTGAGTCTAAATATCATGATGATGATGATGATGATGATGATGATGATGATTAAAATAAAAAAAGACGTGTGCGCGTGCGTGTACGTGTAAGTAATATTCCTAAGATAAGTTACATTTGTAATTGGTGAGTCTTAGAAAGATTTCGAAACATCGAATAAACCTATATTTCCATGATCCTATATCAGATTATGATACAGTGTATTGTTGTGACGTCACAGTGGTTGAAATGCTGCTCAGAAGGTTGCGGCAAGGTGTGTAAGGCGCCAGTGGTTTCCCTCCAAGTTCACGCAGGTAGGCGAGCTTTACATTACTTCGCCAGTTTGAGTTCCCTCCTTCCTCAATTACCAACCTTTTATTAAACATACCTTTGGGAATCATCTGAAGGAAATAGCAAGCCCCAGAATTATTGTTTTGACAGGTTTGTCAAGAAATTAAGCCATTAAATGTTTAACCACGATACCTAAAAACACCCAGTAGATGGGGAGGGGGGTCGGAGAGTATGTACGCCATATGATACACACATAAACACACATAAACACACATCCCACTTTTATAGTCGAAGGTGTAGACTGACCTGCTGCACAGTCATAGATGCAGTTGACCGTATGATCGAAACGGCAGATGCCAAAGAATCCGGAAGGTTCTGGGCACTTCACTGATATTTCACCTATTCAAAGGGGATAAATGTTTAGTATTAGTGATAGTTCACTTTAATGCAGCTTTTCTTTTAACGCAGAATCGTGTCACCTCATCATTAAGTCTCTCTCTCTCCCTCTCTTGCTCTCTCTGACACACAAACACAAACACGCTCTCTCTCGCACGCGCAGGGAAAAACACACACATCCATTTTCTTGAATGTAATTACATGTTCCTTTGTGAACGATTTTTGTTGAGCAATAGAGTTTCGTGATGCTGCTCATTTTAGTTTTATATTTGCTAGTCCGATAGTTACAGCTCTGCAAAATGTTAATATTGAATCATATCAGTGATGATAGAATCTTCACACAAAAACTGAATTATTTATTTTCTTTTTTAGATTTCTAACTAATCGTGGCATTTCTTATTAGGTGGGCTAATACCTTGTATTGTAAATGCTTTGTGGATCCAGGGAACAGGTTACTCTGATCTCATTGAATCATCGAAGGCATCGAAAATGCTTCCTAATTTATCAGCTTTTAAGTTTAAAAAATAGTCAGTATACCGAATCTTCACATACTCAAGAGAAGTATCTATCGTAAAAGCAATACATGTGAGCCCAAACACACATCGCCCAGCAGTAGCAGTCAATAGAAAAAATATGCAACGCTTTGGCATTTTGCAAAATTTATTTTTAATGTAAGTTATTCAGAATTCAAACACTATATCGAATGTTATCCTAAAATAGTGATTTACAAAAGAGACACTATAATAAATAATGTCCAAAACTCGTTATTTATTCATTTATTTTATTAAAATTGAGGGAAGGAACGTCGCTTCTGTGTCAGAGGAGACAACCGCGTTTTCTTCTCTTTTCTAACTGCAAATCACACTTACTTCCCTTTGACCGTACCGTGCACAGCTTTCATGATATCTAAATCTGCAGCGCTCTGCACGGTTTATTTACTATTTATTATAGTGAAGGAATCATCATACCTCCTACGTTCCGAGGTTGTCTGTACCTTGAATACATCTCCGAGTAGACAACTTTTATTACCTATGTCAACATGCATCCGTCTCAATCACCTAGGTCCTAGAAGTTTCGTCAAGAGAGCCAAACGACCAATCATTTGCAAACAGATCTAGTTACAGTTCTGCGAAATGTTAATATTGAATCATATCAGTGATGTTAGAATCTTCACACAAAAACTGAATTATTTATTTGCTTTTTTAGATTTCTCACTCATCGTGGCATTTGTTACGAGGTGGGCTTGTATTGTAAATGCTGTTGTAAAAGCAATACATGTGAGCCAGAAATAACTTCATATTTACGCAAAGGTTTAGGGACTTTGTAAGCTATATGGAAAAAAAAGAGAGAAAAACACACGAAATTATTTATGCACATTTTTAGGCGTGCATACGTGAACACATACACACACACATCGCCCAGCAGTAGCAGTCAATAGAAAAAATATGCAAGGCTTTGGCATTTTGCAGAATTTATTTTTTAATGAGCTTTATTAAGGAACCAAACAGTATATCGAATGTTATCCTAAAATAGTTATTTACAAAAGACACGCTATAATAAATGATGTCCAAAACTCGTTATTCATTCATTTGATTAAAATTGAGGGAAGGAACGTCTCTTAGACGGCTGTGTCGGAGGAGACAACCGCGTTTCCTTCTTTTGTCTGCTGCAAATAGCACTTACTTCCCTTTGACCGTACCGTGCATAGCTTTTATGCTACCTATATCTGCAGCGCTCTGAGCGGTTTATTTGCTTATTTATTATAGTAACGGAATCATCATACCTCCTACGTTTCGAAGTTGTCTCTACCTTGAATACTTTTCTGAGTAGACAACTTTTATTACTTATAATATACAGTAATATAGGATTATAGGCAAACTTGTTTACGATTAGGTGTTAACGCTGCCTACGGCCTTTTTAAAATTTCTAATTATTCGGAGACAGAATGAGCACATGAGTTCTTTTTACTGTCAAGTTTTTCAGAGAGAATCCTAATGCAGCCGTCGGTGAGGTTTTTTTTTTTTTTTTTCTATTTCAGATTAATCTGAAGCAGCTCAGAAAGGATGCTGACACATTTTATTTTTACATCACTGTAACGTCATCAAGTACGAAATTTTCTGCCTTCTTACGTCATCAAAGTTTCGCTCTCCCCACCCCTCCCATCCTTTACACCCTTTAACACTTGCAAGTCAGGTCCACCTGATTTGCGTCTCCAAGAAACTCTTCATACGCTTTCATTTTTTTTTAATTATCTTTATCCATCCTTTATGCATCTAACAATTTTTTTTCTTGAAGCTTAGTCAGCCACGTCACCAACAACAGAAATGTTTCTATTTTATGTTTCTTTTCTTCCTGACATACCACTCACACATTTATAACAAAGGGAGTTGGTTTTGTTTCTTTCTGTTTTTATTAATTTTTACTTTTCGTATTGATCTTGCTGGTCAGCTATATTAATTACTCTTTTGTTCTTATTTTTATTATTATTAGATAATGAAGAGAGAATTCCACGAGAGATGCTCAAGCATTTGCGCAAGCAGTTTTGTTGTTTTTTTTTTTTTTTTTAGATTTCTTTGTTTTTTCGGAATATACACTATTGGTTCATTCTTATGTCCTTTGGAAACATTCTTGGGTTAGTTAAATATGTTATAAACAATCCAGCAAGATTTTGTTTTCGATATGTCTGTATGCTTCTAATATTTTTTTCTAATAACAGCAACAATTTTGTCGAATTTTGCAAATGTTTGAATACCGCGGTCATATTGTAACGTAAATTTCGAGCCACACGTACTTCCTGGTGTGTGACTCGATACTCATCTTTGTCTGAACCACACTCAGCCGCTTGGGAGAAAAGCCGGGTGTGAAAACACACACACACAGAAATCAGCTTATCTTGATTAAGCACACGGCCAAAACACTTGTTTCAATTCTTACTAAAGTCCCACACCCACCCGCCACACACACCCACTTTGATGATTACTTTTGTCGAGACAAAAGTCTTTGAAAGTAGATTGAGAAAAGACAGCATTAAGTTACAAGTTTTACAGGTAGGACACCTCGTCTTCAATACGATTTCTCCAAACGATTTCCTGTAAATGCATCTGTGACTGAGATGTGTTTATGTCATTAATATTTCCTTTCTATACTGCGTCCGTTGCGGACCCTGTACTTTCCTCATCGACTCAAGGTTGAGAGCTTGAAATGCGTGGACAACAAAATCAAGAAAACAAAAAGTTCTTCAGACATTCCAAAATGTGGATGTTTGTTGGTGACAGTTCTCTGTATGGCTTTAGTCTCGTTATTTCTAAAAAAATTTCAGATTTTAGCTTTTGCTGATGAGGGACACGTGAACATGCAAAACAGAAACATCCTATTGACCTCTGTTATCATGATGAGCATGACGGACGACGGTTGATTGGTTAAGGAAGTGAGTTTGATTTTTCACACACAAAGCGGTGCCGTTATGTGCAGATAAAGTCATTCAGAAGAAAACTTTTTCCGGCATCAACCTGTCAACACACACAAATACTTTATAAAAAATGCCATTTTCATGGAAAGAAAAAAAACATAAAAACAATAGCTCACTAGGGCAATAGACTATTGGCTTTATTTCGATGTTTGTATCATGGTAGAGTTTAAAGCTGAACTATTCAGAGTAACCACTCACTAGAGCATTTCATGGTATACGGTTTAAGGTTTAATTGAGATTGTCAACTTGGAACTAAAGGAAGGACTGATATTTTCGTGATAGCAATGCGATGCCAGACTCTGTGGACATTACCTCATGTTTGTTTAACTCAGAGCAATCTTGCCACCGCGTCTTAAGTACAGATCCAGAGGTAAAGCGTTACCTGCGAGGTCTGGACTCTGCTTTATACTTTTATAACAGTCGCACAGTCGTAAACGATAATTTTCTGTTTCTATAAGGATAACATAAATTTGGCCCCGATTGTAGAAATATTGTTTATTGGAAAGATTTTCTGAAACGAAATTAAGTTTAGGAGCAAGATAACGGTATGCAGTTTATACCTGTGGCGCCAAAGCCACCTTAGTAAAGAGACAAACAGTTCTTTCTTTCTTGGTTGGCGTTTGTTTAAATTAATTACTTTTATTGAAAAAATCCTTAAATCGTTTTTGCTTTTGTGTATTGGTTCTTTGGATAGAGTGTGTGTATGTCTTTAACTTTCCTTTTGTTCGCCAGCCCCAGTGTACACTTAGGGTTACAACACGGTGTTAAAACGCGGGTTAAGAGCTGAGTACCTAAAGTTTTAGGGTTAGGGGTAAGATTAGTTTTGAAGGTTAGGTGGTGTGGTAGCAACAAAGGAAACCCTAAGAAAAGACTGCATGCTAATGTACAAATCCGAGATAAAAGGGAAAGTCCCGTCATCCTCCTGCCCCAAACTTTCCCCATAACATGGCGATTGCATTCGTCTTACCTCGAGACAATTTTGCGTGTTTTTAAAATTATTGGGTTGATCAACGGCCCAGAACGGCGCCACAAGGCTGTCGACAACACGTGCACCGTTGACCCAGTTGAAAAGGTGAGCATTACCGGTCCAGGATGAGTTTAAATCACTCATTGGTCGGGATCCACCGATGTAGTATTTAGTGTCATTTTTTGCTGTTCAAATAAAACAAACAGAAATAATAATAGATATTATCTAAAAAGTAGATGGACCTTTAGTTTATCTTTCTCTATGCGAGGGAATATTTGTAGATGTGAATTTGGAAAATGAAGCGATCGGAGCGAAGAAGAACATAAACATGGGGGTCAATATGATAAAATGGATCCAATGCTGACCTGGTAAATTCGAAAGAATTTTGAGAAGAATTGTGATCTTCAGTGTAGTATCAGGCACTACTAAGTCCAGTCCTCTGTGAAGACATTCATTTCTGCTGTTGGTCCAGGTGACTGTGATGTTGCCAAAGACGATGAAACAGAAGAGAGCAGCGGCAGAAAAGTAGAATCCATCGTCAACGGGGCACCAGTCTGGAGCAAACACATGGCCTTTGACACTGTTGTAAAGTCAGCACGCTCAAGTGTACCTCAACTCTGACCTTACGAAATGTCATTTTAAGTAAGCCCGAGCATAATATTTACTCCAGACTATCTGAGTTGTAAACTAATAACTACATTTAAACGAAACTTACAATCTCTATAGTGCAAGGTAACATGAAAATTATTCCTACCATGGAGTCTCCGTTCACTCAATGTCCTATTTTCATATTAAGCGCACAAGAACAAAACTCACCACACACAGTCTTACTCTACAAGTCTACACACATACCACTGATGGCCAGCACCTCCCAGTAGCTGGAATGCGGGAAAGTTGATGAGAGGTTTAGCGAGATTCTCGGAAGATCCCGCAGCTCGCACGTTCCCGCCAGGTCATCTGCTACAAAGACGGAGCACCAGTCAAAGTCCCTGCACGTGCAGCCACACGTGATCGGGCTGGGGGCAGAGGTCACATTATGAGTTACTTGTCGCGTGCCCGTGATGACGTCATCTTCACGCAGGCGTAGCCACGTAGTAGGGAGGACGCCATGAGCTCTGTAGAATAAAATAAGAAGTAAAAATAAAAGAATACACAATGGAACTACTTTGTGATCACTGGTACACAAAACAGACACCTTATGATGCACGAGGTGTGTGCGGAAAGCAATGAGAAATGAATTCCAGCGCTTGATGAACATTACTCAAGATCAGAGCCAGCAAAACAGTCGCATCCTTTACAGTCGTATTCTAGCCTTCAAAGTGCTCAAACGCCAGGTGGTCTTGTGAATGATAGATTCTAATATCAGGAATGCAATAATATCACACTTTATTTACTCACACAATTGTATAATTTTAGGAACCGTTAATATTTCCTACTGCAGAAGTGTGTACAAGAAAAACACCATTATTTACTAATGACCTAATACTTCATGTACAGAGCAATCACAAAGAAATATCGCAATTATTGAAAGTGTACTCACACCATGATGACTATGTAGGTTACAAGAAGTATGCGCATGTTGGTCACAGTACTGACTGTGTCCCACACTGGCAGAGACCGAAGTTGACACTGTCAAGCGGTTGACACAGTGAAACAATCGGGTGGAACAAACCAGCTTTAATCACAGTTCACAGATCGATTGAGTACAAAGGTGCTCTGACCGCTGGCACCCGCTGATTGGTTGTGCTTCTTCTGCTTCTTATGCAAAATCGACTTATGCTACTAGATTGTTAAGTGCACATGTTAGTCATTGTCATGAAACACTTTGAACCATTAAAGTGTTTCTTAAGACACATTGATCACTAGAAATATGCTATAAGTTTAAGTAAGTAAAATCGAAACGTTTCCACTCGCCGAGAGGCGTCCATACCAAAACTAGGACCGTCCAACACTTCCTATCTGAACATCGGGGGACAGCAGCATCAGGAGAACCTTGCAGTGGAAATTAAAAGCGGAAAGCTCTGAAATAGCAACAAAAAGTTTACACAGTAGAAACACTACTACCCTCAGCAAATATTGTTCTACCGTGATACACTTTCATGTCTTCTACTGAGGATCCTTCTGCTGGAAAACCTTTAATTGGATATTCTGTTTTAGAGAGTTTCTTTTTCATAATTGTTCCTAGTGTGTATGAAGTGAAGGTCTGCTGGCAAGAGACATAGAAGAATATGGCTAAAAAGGCTGAAAAAGTGAGCATTCCGATGTAAAAGGAGATTTCAAAAGTCAGAATTTCGACTATTCGACATGGAATATGGTAGTTTCACCAAAGAAGGGCATCTGCGGTCCTCTTGACTAGAGTTTGACTATCTTTGCAGAATCTTTATTATGACTATAATTATCTTCAGTGCTGTGTGTTTCAGTGTGGTAAACATATTGCTAACCCCCACAATATAATAAATGGTTAATCTTTCAGATAGGTTATCCCACGAGTCAAAACAAAGACCCACAAAAAACAAACCACAACATTGCTGTCTCCATGCTGACACCGATAGCGGAAGCGTGATAGAAAGTCTTTCCTTTGAAAAAAAGTTTGTATTAGACAGGCTTCTTCCAACTCTTTGACAATGCCGTGGAATCATCAATAGTTGAGAATAATACAGTAAAGGCAAGTTTGTGAGTGACGTTGACGCCTTCAAAGAAAGGCAATTCAGATATGTTGTTAAAAACTTTGTTTGCCCTTGTATAACATCTTAGCTCAGTGCAAATTTCTTTTGAATTTGTATGTTTAATTTCTATGAAAGGAATCATCGATTGACACTGATGTCCATGTAATGCACGAGAAGAACACTTCTTGGACTGTCTGACAGAATAAAGTTTGACTGTGTCTTCTCCTCGATCTGGTTTTTTTTTTTATTTTTTTTCATTTCATTTATTTATTTATTTTTGTTTTGTTTTGTTTTGTTTGTTTCTTATTTGCCTCTGTGCGTAGAAACTATCTAAACTTTACTGGACAAGCTTCAGAAGGCTCAGAAAAATGATTTTCTATTGTCTTCTCCAAGGTAAAAGCAGAAACTCCTCTGAAAGCTTCGCTGGCTGTGATAAACAAGTATAAAAACAGGTTAACTGGCTCTAAAGAAAGCAAACAAAGAGAAATAATGGTACAAAAAATGCCGACATAACATCAACAGTACAAAAATAGGTTTTGCAGGTAAAGCGAGCCTACAAATGTGATGACAAACTGAAGAGTGTCGCTAAGGTCCAGCACAAACAGAAGTGTGGAACTTAGGATGCATCGCCGCAAGGGATGTCCACAAAGGCGGCAAGAGATCAGAAAGTTTATCCTTTGCTGCCGCTTATCAGATCGCACAACACTATATAGACACATTTTATTGAAAAGTATTTCTATTACTTATTTCTAACTAGACATTAGAAGGAGAGTAAACATAAACAAACATCAATTAATAATGTGTATTCATAAGCCTCATATGTCGATGTACTGTCTAAACATGGTACAGATGATGTCACTTCTCGTGTCTACGTAGCAGTGGGGAGAACTACATTAATAACTTCCACAGGCTTCAAGTGTACATTTGTTTTTGAGTCTAAATATCATCTGTGCTGAACATTCCACAGTATTGTAAATAAGTGTTTGTTATCCGTGCTTGTAACGCTGATCACTCGGCGCACTTGAGGTAAGGACCCGCATATGAGTTCCTTTTTGGACTTTGTGGTCTCCTTATTTTCAGTTTGTGAGACACAGCCACTACTGTTGATGGTAAGTATCCCGATGTGTTGATACCCATGTACATATGTATTTGCTGTATTTCTGCATTATCTATATATTAGGTGAGACGATTATTTTATATTGCAAAACACTTTGTGTAGACTTGTAGCCCAGACAATTGGTTGGACGATAAATTTTAGGGTCACTTGGATCACCTGATTTATGTATTGGGATTACTTTTGCTTGTTTAAGGTGCGTTGGAAAGTAAGATTTATCAATACAGAGGTTATACAGGTAAGTCATGGTTTCAGCAATGGGTGTGCTGAGAGCTTTAGAATTTTGTTCTCGATGCTATCTGGTCCTCTGGTGTTGGTATCTTTGAGTTTGGTAAGTGTCTGAGATACTTCCAATATAGTCATTGGGGGAATGGAGAGAGCGGTATCAACTTGTTTTGCGTTACAGAAGCTTTGTCGCTTGTCTACCTTGTTTTCTTGTGATTTGTCGTTTGAGACTACCTTGACAGCAATTCCTGCAAAATATGCGTTCAGTGTGTTAGGGAAGCTGTAATTGTCGGTTTTATATTTGCTAGTCCGCTAGTTACAGCTCTGCGAAAGTTAATATTGAATCATATCAGCGATGTTAGAATCTTCACACAAAAACTGAATTGTTTATTTATTTATTTATTTTTTTAGATTTCTCATGCATCGTGGCATTTGTTATTAGGTGGGCTTGTATTGTAAATGCTTTGTGAATCCAGGGAAAAGGTCACTATGATCTCATTGAATCACCGAAGGCATCGAAAATTCCTCCTAATTTATCAGCTTTTAAGTTTAAAAAAATAGTCAGCGTACCGAGTCTTCACATACTCAAGAGAAGTACCTGTCGTAAAAGCGATACATGTGAGCCAGAAATAACTTCATACTTACGAGCAGCTTTAGGGACTTTGTAAGCTATATGTAAACAAAAGAGAGAAAAACACACGAAATTATTTATGTACATTTTAGGCATCCATACGCGAACGCACACACAGACACATCGCCCAGGAGAGCAGTCAATAAAAAAAAATATGCAACGCTTTGGCATTTTGCAAAATTTATTTTTAGTGTACGTTATTAAGGAACCAAACACTATATAGAATGTTATCCTAAATAGTGATTTACAAACGACACTATAATAAATGATGTCCAAAACTCGTTATTCATTCATTTATTTCAGGGGTGTCAAACACCCGGCCCGCGGGCCAGATCCGGCCCGCAGGAAATTTCCCCTGGCCCGCGAATGAATTTTAGTAAATCATTGTTAACGGCCCGGCGACAAGTAGAAGGTAAACAGAAAAGTTCCCGTCGAGGACAGCAAGAGATGGGATGAGTTTAGTGAAGTTTGTACAGACACCAACAGTGCACTGGTCAAGTTACCACTGCTCCTGTTGATGACCTGAAGGGATGGTGAAGGCGGGCCCATAAATCTGACCTTTGACACGCGACACCCTGGCCTAAACACGGGCAGTGGGTCAAAGATTTTTAGTACCTGTTAACTTCCCTGAATCGGTCCGAGATCAAAGGGTGACTATGGGTAACCCACGTGTATGATGAGGCAGGTCAGCCTCAGACTAGTAGAAACTCATCACTTTCTGACTTAAGTTGTGAGAAGCAAACTTGTGGAGATCAAGTTGGTGGGAGTATAGCTTCTCCAAGACTTATATATATCTCTACCATCTGGAATTATATGTGCGAACTGTGCATTGAAACGTGAACTGTGAATTATACGTGGAATGTGGATGATAGTGCCAACTGTGGAATACCGACTGTCACTTCCTGCGTCGTCAAGAGTAAATGACTGCGCCAGAGAGATAAGTATCCGAGTATAAATAGCAAGCTACAGTGTTAAAATAATTGCTGCTTGTGTATTGATTGATTTGTGTTTTTTTGCCTAATTATATCTTTTACATACATATACTGATGCAATAACATCACATGTCATAGCAAATAGTACTGAGCAGAGCAGAGCACGCGATTGTTTATTAGAATTAATTGAAAGCTGTGTGTAGTGTGCGAACTTAACGCTAGTTGTAGGTATTGGTGCGCCATCTGTCGGGAAACAAAGGCAGATGATCAGAGCTAAGCACGTGTTGTGACTTTTCTAAAGACTTTTACTTAATGTTAATTTACTTAATAAAAGATCGAGAACATTACACTGTGTAGTGAAGAGATTTTTGTAATTTCAATACCAATCAAATTTTAACTAAAGGCTAGCCGTTAAAAAGGCCAAGAGAAAAGTTGATTTTGAAAACAGTCTTTCAAAGCCAATGGGAGGCTGACTACATGTTTACTAATATCAGCGATAAACCAGTGGAGATACAATAGCTGTGACCACAGAATATAATCTTAGACGGCACTACGAGACTAAACATCAGGACAAGTTGAAAAGCCTGAATGCAGAACAGAAGCTAAAGAAAGTGTAATGAGTGACTGAAGGCAAAGTACGACTGTGTGGGGGCTGCACAGTTCACTCATTCCCTCCCACAAACGATGCCCCAGCTTAGTCTACATGCGGCTCGAATCTTGAGCATGTTTGGCAGCACATATTTGTGTGAGCAACTTTTCTCTGTGATGAAGATCAAAACATCACACAGGAGTCGCCTTACTGATGTACACTTGCAGTCCATCCTGAGAATCGCCACAACACAGAAACTTACTCCAAACATAAACTTGTTGCCAAGAAAAGATGTGAAACGTCCACTTCTGACAAAATAAATTAAAAAGAAAAACTGCTAAGCATTTTTGTATGATTTTGTTTACACAAAATTAATAACAAAAAGTTCATTTTTGGTGTTCAATAAAAAGTTATCGGACTTGAATAAAACCTTCGCCCGCCACCTTGTGTACGATGTGAGATTTGGCCCGCTGGTCAATTGAGTTTGACACCCCTGATTTATTTGATTAAAATTGAGGGAAGGAACATCGCTGCTGCGTCAGAGGAGACAACCGCGTTTCCTTCTTTTGTCTGCTGCAAATCACACTTACTTCCCTTTGACCGTACCGTGCACAGCTTTCATGATATCTAAATCTGATGCGCTCTGCGCGGTTTATTTACTATTTATTATAGTGAAGGAATCATCATACCTCCTACGTTCCGAGGTTGTCTTTACCTTGAATACGTTTCCGAGTAGACAACTTTTATTACTTTTGTCAACTTGCATCCGTCTCAATCACCTAGGTCCTAGAAGTTTCCTCACGCAAGCCAATCGACAAATCATTTGCACCAGGATCTTTCACTCGCATGAGACTGTCATCATTCCTTTTTTTTTTTTTCAGTAATATAGGATTCTAGGCGCTCGTGTTTACGTTTAGGTGTTAACGCTGCCTACAGCCTTTTTAAATTTCTAATTTTTCGGAGACAGACTGAGTACATGAGTTCTTTTAACCGCCAAGCTTTTCAGAGAGAGAATCCCAATGTTGCCGTCGGTGGGTTTTTTTTTTAACTCAACTCTGACCTTACGAAATGTCATTTTAAGTAAACTCAACTCTGACCTTATGAAATGTCATTTTAAGTAAACCCGAACATAATATTTACTACAGACTATCTGAGTTGTAAACTAATAACTACATGTAAACGAAACTTACAATCTCTGTAGTGCAAGGTTACATGAAAATTATTCCTTCGATGGACTCTCCGTTGACTCAATGTCATATTGTCATATTGAGACCGCACAAGAACAAAACTCACCACACACAGTCTCACTCTACAAGTCTACACATACCACTGATGGCCAGCATCTCCCAGTAGCTGGAATGCGGGAAAGTTGATGAGAGGTTCAGCGAGATTCTCGGAAGATCCCACAAATCGCACGTTCGCGCCAGGTCATCTGCTACAAAGACGGAGCACCAGTCAAAGTCCCTGCACGTGCAGCCACACGTGATCGGGCTGGGGGCAGAGGTCACATTATGAGTTACTTGTCGCGTGCCCGTGATGACGTCATCTTCACGCAGGCGCAGGCACGTAGTAGAGAGGACGCCATGAGCTCTGTAGAATAAAATAAAAAGTAAAAATAAAACAGTACACAATGGAACTACTTTGTGATCACTTGTACAAAGAGGAGACACCTTAGGATGTACGAGGTGCGCGCGGAAAGCAATAAGAAAGAAATTCCAGCTCTCCATGAACATTACTCAAGATCAGAAAGGGAAGCCAGCAAAACAGTCGCATCCTTTACAGTCGTAAAGCAGTGCTCAGACGTTTGTTTATTTAAATCTTTGCGAATTTGCTTGATTACAATAACAATGCCAGTGAGCTCAGACAGCAGTACATCATGGCAACACACCGAGTCAGTCTCTTGTCGTCTCTTGCACTATTCTTCACTTCTCTGTTTATCTCCCAGTACTTTGCTCTGAGCTCTTCTCTTTCCTGCTGGTCTTGACATTGGTTGGTCTTCTGCTTCAGCTCTTTCCTTTCTTCTATCTTTTTCCAGGTCCTTAGAGTTAGCCATTCCTTGTGCTGCTTTTCCTTTTTTCCCTAGAACGTGTGTGCAGGAAGTCTTTCAGGTCTCTTGCAATCCTGTCCAGTGGTTGGCTACTGTTTCTTCCATGAGTCCCTCCAATGTCTCAAACTTGTTTTTAACTTCGCAGTTGAACTGCTCTTGTTTTCTACGGTCTCTAAAGAACTTCATGTTGAATTTGTGGTGTGGTCTGTCTGGTGTGTCATGGAAGGACCTCAGCTTTATCTTCATGGTTGCCACAAGCAGTTGGTGGTCCGTGGATGCATCTGCGCCTTGCTTTACTCTGACATCCATCAGACGCCTTCTAAACTGGCGAGTAATATTGATGTGATCGATCTGGGTGTTTTTATGTTCATCTGGTGAAGTCCAGGTGGCCTTGTGAATAGTATATTCTGATTTAAGGAATGCAATAATATCACAGTTTATTCACACACACACACACACACACACACACACACACACACACACACACACACACACACACACACACACACACACACACACACAAACAAACTATTGTATAATTTTAGGAACCGTAAATATTTCCTACTGCAGAAGTGTGTACAAGAAAAACACCAATATTTACTAATGACCTAATACTTCATGCATAGAACAATCACAAAGAAATATCGCAATTATAGAAAGTTGACACAGTGATACAATCGGGTGGAACAAACCAGCTTTAATCACATTTCACAAGAGACTTCATCGATTGGGTACAAAGGTGCTCTGAATGATGGCACTCGCTGATTGGTTTATTTTGTGCGCTCAAGTCATTCACATGATTGTGGGAAAAGTGAAGAAATCAACGGAAGGGAAACTCTATCGAGACTTTTGTATTTTGAAGTGGAGCATGATGTATCGTATGTGTTTGTTATAGCCCCCGAGAACTGAATCTGCTGTCTGTCATTTAGTGTCATTTACTTCATTTAATTTAGGATTCTTTGCTTTCTGTATTTTTAAAAATTTTTATTTGATTTAGTAGGTTTCCTATATGTTTGATTACAATAAATTAAAGACCATGATCTAGCTTCTTTACTACAGATGTAGTAAACTACGTCTTCTTATGCGAAATCGCCTTTTACTACTAGATTGTAACGGTTAAGTGCACGGGTTAGTCATTGTCATGATACACTTTGAACCATTAAAGTGTTTTTTAAACATTGCAGTTGAGACTAAATGAAAGTCCTCAGGGCAAATAATTGACAGCGCTCAAGAAGAAACTAACCTTGTTATCAGTATACACTTCTTTTAGAAAGATCTGAAGACTATCATCTTATTTAGTAGTCACCTGGCTACCAGACTCTTGTACACCTGTGAACTCATGTGACTGTCAGGTCCAGCCCCAGCCACACTTCGCTGCCACCAGTGTTCCAGTTCCCTCAGCACGTGACTCCTGACGTCACACGGGGTCTTGGGGTCAGTGTGACAATGTGACTTCAGGTGGGACGTACCTGGGAAAGGTAATCTGCCAACACGTGACCAGCCATTTCGTCACAGTTGCATCCTTCAGGAGTTTTGAGTATCATGTAAGCCATTGCTATGGCAACCTCAAAGACATACAAAGATTGTGTTGAGTCGCCAAAGTGCAGCAGGCCGCACACGTGGGTTTGTGATGGCAAGTCTCGTGTTGTGTGGACTAGTATGTTGGGGTCATTGAAATCGCTGTGAATTCTCCCTGTCAGACCATGAATACAAGTCGCACAGACAGTTGTTACCAAAGTTCACACGTTGGCAATATCATAGAAAAGTCACTTCGACAAAACAGAAATCGAACCTTAATGATGGTCTTCCTCTGGGTTAGGCGACCTTGTTCTCATCCTGCCTGTCTTCAGACCCAAGTTTTTCTGTCAACCTGCTCATCACCTTCCGTACAACAGTGGCAGGGAATATCCACTGAAATATCGTTTCTAGACATTAGACAGTGATATTTCTCTGTTATGTGGACGGCAACACTCGTCAACAGAAGCAGGACACTGTGGACACACAAAGACAAGATCGTTTCCTGCAGGACAAGCGGCTTTTTGAACTTTGACCACATACATGGAATGTAGATGCTCTTGGCAAGTGTATTTTCTTATAATGTCTGACAATGTTGTCCGGCACAACGACCAACTGGTTCCATTGTCATCATCCCCAGCACAACATGTCTGTAATGGTGGACATCACTTTTATAGAATGTGGGAAGTGATTCATGTACAACATGAAAAGTCATGGACTACATATGTAGAAGAACTATGTCAAATATAATAATAGTAATACAACATTTGTAAAGCTCATGCTTACACTCGTCACGAGTATGCTACAAGCGGCTAACAACATGAATGAGACATGGACAGGAAAACAAACGAATGATAAATGAACATTGAAAGAATAAATAACAGTACCAATACGGAATATAATCAAAGACAGAAAACACAAAGAGGAAGCCAATCATATGTCCGTTACTTGTCGGCTATTAAAGCCTTATAACAGAGCACTAAGCACAAACCGTTTATCGGAGCACGACTGCTGAACACAGTCCACTTACAGCAACTAAACCGCTCCTTCACTCTCTCCCTTCCTCCTTCTTTGTCTCTTGATTAGTCTATGCTGCCGATAGTGTTAGTGCTACTTCATCTCCCTCATCACTGACCGTCTTTGTCTTCTGATGTGTACTTCATGCTCACCTCGCTCGTGTTTGTGCTGAGACTTTATACACCTGTTGTGATGATGATGATGATGATGATGATGATGATGATGATGATGATGATTATTATTATTATTATTATTATTATTATTATTATATTATTATTATTATTATTATTATTTATTCGGTCTTTGAGAGCATAGATGTCTCGTGTGTGTCCGTACGTTCAGGGTGTAAAGGTGCGCGGGTGTGTGCGTGTGTGTGATCGCTTGCACGTGTCCGGGGAAAGTGTAGACGTGCAGCATGTCACGTGACTTGACCTGTAATAATACATACAGACAGAAATGTTGACAACATCAAACACAAATATCAATCTCGAGTGAGTCATCACACTAGAGGCAGAGACCTTGATGTCTCGTAGGCACTCGTGGACCTCTTGCTATGTCCGTGAGGCTCTAGTCACATGAACCAACCACAGCCACACGTGCGTCACGTGATTTATGCAGTCACCCTTTCAAAACGATTTGTAGTTTGGGCTACAGTCAAAAGCTAAAAATAATGCTGGCAGTTAATCAAACTGGAATGGTTTTCCTTTTAGAGTATGACAGGTTAGGCACAGACTCTCTGCCAAAAAGGTCTGACATCTATCGTGGACTCCTCCCCTGTGGGTTCAAGCAGATAGGCCAATGGAGAACAGGTTTTCTGAGGCTTGTATGGGACAAAACTATTGGTTCTTCCGGATTTAAATTAAAAAGGCTATCAAAGCCAAAATGCTAAATATTTTTCCCTGTCACCTGTCAGCGTGCGGCAAACAGGAATCCGGGAGAAGGGTGAAGGACGGGGAGAAGGGGGAACCTTGTCACCTTGAAATGTGATGATCTAGCGAGCAGGATCAGCCATCTACAATTGTAAAGTGCAGAGAAGGGGGGAAGGAAACAAAGGGGAATCCACCGACTTTGCGGCTCCCGGCTTTGTACTGGTCCTGCCACCTGACGACAGGCTAGGTCTTTGTAGAAAGGGGAGAAAATAGAAGGAGAAAGAGTTATATCCATTTTCAGTAACAGAACTTTCTCTACAATTCCTAGAAGGACCTGTCACTTCGCGGCAAGTCACGTGCAAGCTCTCATTGTTGCGCTCTATTCACATTTAAAGTTGGTAGCTGATTCTACCATCCAACTAGACTTTGCCTTTAGACACTCAAATTAACCTATTTGACAGTTGTATAAAACCTATCTTGTTGTATGGAAGTAAAATTTGGGCTTTTGAATCTCTTGATATTTGTGATAGGATGCAACTGAGATTTTTGAAGATGTTATTAAATGTGAAAACTAGCAAGCCAACATGTATGGTGTTGGGTGAACTGGGCACTTTTCCTGTGTCAATTTTTGCAAAATGTAGGTTACTGTGTTTTTGGTATAGATTATACATGGAACATAACTCTGGAACCCCTAAACTATCTGTTCTCTTGTTTCATCTGTGCAATTCTCTAGCTGATAGCCCACTATGTAAACCTTCCTGGGTTAGCTATGTACGTTCACTCTTAGATTCCTTAGGTCTTTCCACTTTTTGGAAATTTGGCTGTAGTTTTTCTCCCTGTAATTTTAAAAACATTGTAATGCAACGTCTAAAGGATCAATTTATTCAAAAATGGAAACAAGAAATATATACAAATGAGATTTGCACCGCCTACAGCATGTTTAAAGAATATTTCAGTTTTGAGAACTATTTAATAGACCTGCCACCAGCTCTTACATCAAACTTAATAAAATTTAGTTTAAGCTGTCATAAATTCCCTATTCAACAATTACGATATAGCGGTATACCGAGATATTTAAGAACATATCCATTGTGTAATCTAGATGAGGTAGGTGATGAATTTCATTATTTGTTTGTGTGTACCCACCCTTTTTTAACTGCCTCACGGAAAGCGATACTTCCGGTATACTTTGTATATCATCTAAATGAATTTAAATTTCAGCAGCTAATGAATGTTAAATCCAAGCGTATACTTATTAACTTAAGCAAATTTATTCAAACGGTATTTTCATTGTTTAATAATCTATATATATTTATATACATACATAGTGCCATGTATCTATTTACATATATTTGCTATATTGTCACCACCTGTTGTGAGCTTGTTACTGAGATAAAATTGTCATTGTGTTTTTTATAAACTGTGATGTTATGGCTAAAAATGCCCCGGCTTATAGCCATTAAAATAAAATGTTCAAAATTTTTCAAATGTTCAAATGGAGAAGACGATGCAATACATACAGTATGTGAGTGAATTCTTGTCACGCTGCCCAGTGCACTTTGACCTCACGTGGTGGTCTGATGTTGTCGGTGCTGTTGTCTGTTGACACCTGGCTAGCTGCCTGACCTCAAAGACTTGTTGACAGACAGGTCATGCATGTGTGTGGTATGTGAGAGAATTCTTGTCTCGCTGCCAATGCACGTGGTGGTGGGATGTCGGTCCTGTTGTCTGTTGACACCTTGCTCGCTGCCTGACCTCAAAGACTTGTTGACAGACAGGTCATGCACCTGTACATGTACCAGCAGGTTGATTTTAAAAATGACAAATGAAGTATTTATGTAAGGTTTGGTGTGAACGATAGGATGAATATTAATTTAACGTCCAAAAAAGTATGTTGTCCTGTATGTTCATTATTTGAACATGGCTCCTACTGTGATAACAATGTAAATATAAATAAAGAGAGTAAATAAGGATGTGTACACAAGCAATGTCTGTAAATATCTAATAACTGTCATACTAAAGCTGCAGTACAGTTTGTGTTTCACACCTGAGATACCTGGCTACACAACAACACCATAACCGTTGTGTAAACTACAGAAGTAAGGATGAGCTTCATGAGATGTTCTCTGTCCTCACCCACAGCTTGCTGCCAGAGCTCTGTGTCTCAGACACTTGGACACCATTGTCGTATCCTGACTGTATCCTGTCTTTGTGTGTTTTGTGTGTTTGTGTGTGTGTAGAGAGAGAAAAACTGAGGGAGAAAATGTGTTTTTATACATTTTGTAGCGTGCTTCTCTATGTATGTGTGTCTGTGTGTCCGTACCTTGCGTGTTGCTGGGGATGTAAGACGTGTATTCAAGCTCATGTTTGTGTGTCTGTGTCAAGGCTTCATGATGTGTGTGTTTGTGTGTTTGTGTTTGTTTGTGTGATTTAGTCGTCAGTACGTGGAGAACGGAATTCACTCCGGTATTTCTGTTGGTAGGTTGCCAATTCCCTTGCGTTCTCCCGGTGATGAGGTTTCACTGTCGTCCAAGTCTGTTGACAACCTGACCTGCTCCCTGACCTCACTGACCTGTTCACACGTGAGCTTCATGCATTGGAGCTCCTGTACTTCATGTATGTGTGGGGGAGGGGCTTGCATCCTTATGTGAGCATCGCTGCTGTCGTTCCCTGTACGTTGATGTATGTATGGAGAGGAGCTTGCACACATGCTCATGTGAGCATCGCTGCTGTCGTTGGTTTCTTCACTCTCTCCCATGCTATATATCTCCTCTCACACGATCAGCAGCCCCCCTACCAGCAGTTGTCAACCTCTCTCGTCCGCAGACGCTGCTTTCCTCGGGACATCCACGTATACTTCCACAAACAGCATATCTCACAGAGACCATCTCCGGCGTGAGTTTACTTTAATAATTCCATGTAATCGTGATTTGAAGCGTCTGAGGTTCCATATGGCATTTTAAAAAATAAATCTCACATCTGTTTCATGCTTAATGTCAGTCGTTCTTTTTACTACTGTCCCTCCGTCTCAAGGGAATTTCCTTCGCTCCCGGCGTTTAATATGAGAATTTCTTTTAAGAGGACCTATCGTTCGAACTGATTAGACTGCATCTACCAAAGATTGTCATTATGTGTTAATGACCTCAATGGATGACTATTTAATTCATTGCTGTGTTATTAAAAGATAACGAAATGTTTTTCTGTCATTCTAGATTCACAATCAACTTAAGTTCGTTAGTAACATGTACACGCATACTCCCAAGCCGTCCTTCCAATGTCCGTCTGATATACCTTAGCAAATAAGCTCTCATGAACGTCGCCAGCCAAACATCCACACCTAGAAACTTCATGTAGACTTGTCAACTGTGGAGATGGCAACATTACTACTAATTGATGCAGTTGGATAGCGTGAATCTGCATTGTAAGAACTAATGTCGCAGCCCACCCACACTTGCGTCAGCAGTCGACATCACGAAGTCTTTGTCGCCAACTTTACTATTTAAATGTATAATTTACCTGTTTATGAGTCCAAACTTGAGACATCTCTATACTCTTGTAACCAATGACACGGGAGTCCATGCAACTAGCACCAGTCACCAATAAAAGGAGAAAGACAGCTTTACTGGGTATTCGGATTCGACCCAGCGAACAAAACAAGATACCTAGATACATCACACAAACTAATCCTAGAACGGTACTAGCTGTCGCTCTTAATGCTTGCAAACTGTGGTCTGTTGTTTTTCCCAGATCGGTAGCTCAGCCGACTACTTAGCTGCCATAATTCGATTGCGCTGCTGACGCATAAACCGCATCTTGCAAACC
>NC_037600.1:5712974-5737974 GCF_003073045.1 Pomacea canaliculata
CGCAGTCAAACGCGACAAAACACTTGACTTCATTCTCGTACAGTGACTGAACGTCAGTTCACCAAAATACACAATCTTTGGATCATGATAATCATGTTTTCTCTAAACGCTGATATCTACCTTACCTACTATCTTCCTTTTTGTGAACCATGACTCATCCAAATTTCGAGATAAATCAGAAGAAATTCTATAATTTGACCACTAGAAATGGCCTAGAATTAATACTGATACTCTGAACCACAAAACATACATTTTAAGGAATAATTAAAGTATCAGAGATACAAAAATGAACATGATTGCACAATATATCAAAGTATTAATGATTTTGTGATTGTATAAAAAAATTTCATTGCATTGCATATAAACAACGTTGTTAATTTCAGTGGACAAAATTTATGAGAAGAAATAGTTTTAAAAATCGTGTATTTCTGTTATTCAATATGATTACTTTATAATTGAAGTTGAATCTCTAATCATTGTTTTTTCTTATAATTAACATATTACACAATCTTGATGCAATTTGTCTTATTTTTATAGAAAGCGATGGATGTGATCCGACTGTGATCAGAACAATACTGACAAAAACTCAGAGAACTTGTTTTTTTATATGAAAGATGATGATATTGAAACTCACATAAATGTTTAGAGGTAACAGAAAAAGCAAATAGATTATGTGTGTATAGACAACCAATCATATATAACCCTGATCACTTTATTTTTAAAATTAGACAAAAACGAGGATGACATAAAGACGTTTTTCTTAGTCTGATATTACTGTTTTAAGAGTAATAACTGCTGATTTTCAAATTTGGTGTAAAAACCTAAAAAGATAGCAGAGATAAAAGGCGCAAAACAGGTAGTGCCGAAAAAATATTATATCGCCGCAGTCTTCTTTCTGTGTGAACAGTTCTACATGCCCCAGATAGAGGAAAGGAGTTGAAAGAAGGGAAGATTGAGGAAGATAGCTTCGGTTGTGCTGACACCAGTTCAGCCTCCCATTACCACTAAATGTTTTGTGACCCCATCGCTGACATATATCAGAACAAGAAGAGAAAACAATGAAGCAAACCTGATAACTGCACAAAACTAAAAAGACATAAATGTTTGACAGTTGTCAGTCAGTCGACAAAACAATTTTCCATCGCACAGAGCCTTCGCCTAAATAATACAAGCTCGGAAACCTATAAATATCTACTCTGGAAAAAACAAAACGGGAATTTCCCTTTGAAACGAATTTGCACTTTAGCCAAATCACGTGACTTTATGTAAGCGACTGAGATCCTTTTTTTTACTGTGAGGCAGTCTGTCTGTAAGTCTGTGTAAGTAGGATTTTTGTGATAAACCTGTCTACTTAGTTTTAACTGAAAATTTTGCAGTTGGTGCTAATAGATGTGCAGCATTATAGTTCCACTTTGTTGTTGGACACCGGTCGTTCTGATCTGCAGAGAGATAAGGGCAAGCTACTCTTTGTCTGTCGATACGTCCCTCCCTATTTGTATCCCTCACATTTGTATATTCTGGTGCAGTGTTATTTAGCAGAGGTGGAAGTATTTTTTCCTCTGAGGGTAATTTTGATATGTATAAACATCATCTATGGTTATAACAAGTCAAATTAGTCTACTCGTTGGTCAAGCAATAATTTCACCACAGCTTTGTTTACACTTTGTCACCATGTACAGTCCCAGCATGCCTGGCGCTCTTGTCTCCTGAGTCACACAAATGCACCGTTAGTTAACTGCGTTGAAACTGCTCTGCGCCTATGAGGGTTATAAGAATACATGTTATAATTAGAAGTTAGAAGAGAGAGACAGTATATAGTAATGAATCCCTTTCCTTAGCATGATTTATGTTGTGATTGAAAACTAAAAAGCTATAATAATATAATAAGAAGAAAATGCATTACCCTCTGACTGCGCGTATCGTCTCTGACACACACTTTCTTCACTATGTGTTGTTCGCAGGAATGGAGAGGAGGAGGGAAGATGTATCGATAAACAAATATTAAAAACATATAGTTATGCTAACAGTATAACAAATAAAACTACTTTTCATAAACAACACAGCACTACGGCTTTCTACATATCTGGTATCGTCAAAATGACGAACAGCCCCTGGTAACCACAATGAAAGAGAGTGTGCGTGTCATGAATGAATTCACCACACCAAAGATTCTACCTTGTGGTCATCTCCTGTGTCGAGAATGTCATTTCATGGATGGACGCAAAGCCTCACGCGAGTGAGTTCCGTTTATGTAGATGTCCTATAGTAGAGCACCAAGCGCATCTCAGCTCCATCCTCATCAGACGTTGCCGACGACCTGCCCCACAGATTATGTGATGAAGCGCTGGTGCAACTCTGTGTTCTATCCAAAAATCCTAGTTGCTGTGTGTGTGATGATGTGAAATGCTGACTTTCTCTGTGCCAGTGCCTGGATCTCTTGTGTTCATCGTGTTCAAGGGCGCATAAAAAAACTGTCGCGACCCGCATCACGATGTTGTTGAGTGTCAGCACTGTGACCTGAACGTCGGGCTGCCAGCGCCCCTGCACTGTGTGCTGACCACGGGAGAGCAAGCGGCAGACCAGTTCTGCTTCACCCATAAATTTGCCATCTGCTCATCGTGTTACACTAGCGAAACACAGGCAGTGTTCAGATGTGAAGGATCTGAACACTGTCATGGCGTCGGCAGTAACATCGCTGACTAATCTGACAGAGACCCTCACTGGTGTGGAGCAGAAGCTGGAAGGTGCTGTAACAAAGTTGAAATCGAGGCTCCAGGAAGTGGCTGCTAGCGAGGGAAAAAGCATTGCACTGGTCGACGAAGCGTGCAGTCATGTTCAAATAATGTTTGAAGACTGTCGGAGCAAGTTGAAAGAACTGACTACTCGTGCGCACACAGAAATCAACTGCTCGATACAAGATACCCAGACTGCACTCGTCAAACGTCTAGGGGAAGTGACGTCACACAAACGCATCCTGGGGCGTGCATGTAGCCACTCCACGTCCAGCACTGATACACGCCACCAGCGCCCTACCAAAGAGGATCAACAGTCTCCACCTCGAAGTTGACCTGCACCAGGATTGGATGCGGTATTTGCCGACTTTGGGAAGCTGCCACGAACTGGAACGACAGATAGTCAAAGACCTCAGAGAGGTCGTGGAAAGAAAGGATATACCTGCAGTAAGTACCCTTTTGTGGTTGAAGTAACTTGTTAGGCATCGTTGGAAGATCCTATACGACAGCCCTAACGTGTCTATGTATAGACTATGACCCTAAGTCTTTTATTTTGCCTCCCAAAGCGAACTCTAGGTGGCGTCTTCCTCAAAGGACATTGTGAATTTTTTATAAGTAACCTTGGGAAGATATTATAACCTTAAAATCTTATCTGTTCGGTTCCCTAGTCATCCTGTTGATGTGTATATGAACAAAATGGCGTCCAGCAAACGCTTCAATGTCTGGCCTGTGTACAGACACGCCAACCTACTTCCACACAAATCGAGGCAAACAACATCGTGCTGTTGCAAAAACAAGACAGAGGCGGAACTGGGACTATGGACAAACATTGTTCAGCATGGCGGCATGTGGTTCTTTCCGAGACAATGGCGCAGAACTGTCTGTATCAGGTAAGACAGTTAATTATTATTATTATTCTTGTTCCTATTCACCCCCAGTGGAGCATAGGGCGACAAAGACGGTTAATAGTAACATAAAATACCGAGATAGTAGGTAACAGAAGATGAAGGAGAATAAGAATGAGCATCGGTTGATAATTGTTGATGATGAGGAGGAGCAGGAGCAGGAGGATGATAGTGTAAATAATTATTCACTATGCTTCGGACACATTTTAGTCACTTTCATGGATGGTATGCTGAGTGTAGAACGTGGAAAACATAAAAATATCTTCATCTGTCTTTGTATCCAGATACGGGTTGACAAGATGAACCGTTCATGGAACTCAAGCCACATCATGTATTATGGTGTGACAGGAACCCACCCTTCCAACCTCAAAATACAAGAACACATGTATCAAACTAATTTTATAATCGTAAAGGTACTGAATATTCCTGCTTAAACCGTTCTGAATCTATATGTAAATATCTTTATCAGGCTGTTGCATTTTATAGTTTTTTTCAAACATTTTTCATTCAAAGTGTCTAAGACTAATATCAAACCTTCTCAATGCTATTCTAAGTATTATTATAAAGTACAATTACACAAAAAAACCCTTTAAGTAATACTATTTGCTGAACATAATTTTGAGCTAATATTACATATTAACAGAGGCTTGGGGACTCCACAACCTCCCTCGAGGAGGGGAGTGTGATTGGACTGATCATTGACTCCTCCAACGACCTACACCTGTACTTGAACGGTGAGGACCTCGGTGTAACAGAAAAAAACGTTCCTCGACCCTGCTATGCTGCTTTTGACCTCAACCGTCGAGTAGTAAAGGTGAGGAGGAAGTTCAGGGAGATTCAGAAGTTCACCTGGTTCAAGAATATTCGCTGAAAGACTATTTATCCATCCAACAAAATATGAAAAAATGTAATGGCGTTGTTGTCTGTATCTGAAAAGTTACACTTGTACTATGAGGATTATTTTGTATAGCGAAAACTATAACTAATTAAGTTGATATATCATCCATGGTTATAATGTTAAATCTACTTTTCACTTCACAGGTGACGGCACTTCCAGTTTGATGTCGACTGTTGATAGAGTTATCTGACTATGTCCGCTTGCATACAATAAAGAAAATGTATCATCCACATTGCTGTGTATCATCACGAGTATATTTTTCGCACACCTAATTACGGGAATGCGGTTTGTGGTGACTCAGAGGACAACAGTGTCTGGCAGGGTGGAAGTGTACCCGTTGCACTAAACTAAAACTAAAGCTAGTCACTGACAGCATGCATAATTCTATAATTCAGTGAGCTGTGCGAAAACGAAAGCTAAAAACTTTACTTTCGATTTCGATTCCCAGAAGTGAGGGGTGTCTATTACCTACATTATCACACCTGTCGTGTGACTCCTGATTAGGTGACAATCAAGACATGTTCGCTAGCTCTGTTCGCAGCAGAAAGAAAATTTCAATACCTACTGACTGTTAAAACTTCGCTGTTACTGCAAAAAGTGCAACTTCCACCACGACAGATTCTTTTCCGGAGGAGACTGTGAGTAGTCAAAAGTCACGTGTCACTTCTTGTTGTCAAAGTGACTGTAAGGTTGTCGTAACACATGTCAGGAGAGTTCAGTAACTAAAAGTTGTTATTTATTAGCTCAACTCCTTAGCTTAGTCCTTTTATTCGCTGTAGTGGCGGCACTTCCTTGCGGAACGCGACGATTTCAAGGGAAGCTACTTTAAGGTATCTGTATTTGTTTTGTTCCAAGCATTACCTCCCATGTTATCACCAGGATAGCATTTCATCAGTGTTTTATCATAGATCAGTACAAATAAAACAATGTAACGAGACACTATTCCTACAAATCCAAGCTTTCTTAAAAATAGGTTTGTATAAAATACAGAAATAGCAATCCGGTAGCAAGGTTTTTTTCTCCCTGAATATAATCTTGAGCTAACTATTGAAATATTGAACTAATATTCAGAAAATTTAAGTATTATTTACATAATAGGCAGATAAAACTGCACATACAGAGAAGGATTAGGGTGAATAAAATTTCTTTCCATTACCACATTCATTTTCAATGTTTTCCCAGCTATAATATACATGTTGTATAGCTTAAACTGTAATTAAAACACTACCAGAAAGATAAATTACATTTTTTATGATCAGATAAAGTTCATGTTATGCTTCGTGCGTTGTGTATGTGTTTTTATTATTCAATCTGAATGTTTATATTTTTTGTCTAGCGCTATCAGCTTGCTTTTTAAAGTGCGATAAAGTGCTCTATAATTAGATTATTGTTGTTGGTTGTTGTTTGTTGTGGTTGTTGTTGTTGTCCGTGATAGCAACAAATCTGTTTGCTAGAGTTCTTTAGATGTAACTGCAGCATTTTGAAGATGTCCCCGTTTTTGCACGAGACTGTCTATGCAACAGCACGTGAGTGGGTTATCTGTTAATAGACGCACGAGATAACCAGCAAGCTGGATAAGTTGCGTATGGGGTAAAGGTTATTTTTAGGGTTATCTAGTGTATAATGTATCAGTCATAATTGCGCGGACTGACTTCATATCTCTAGTAAACAAAATAATGCCTACAGAGAACTGAATAATGAATTTTGGTGTTAAAAAAATCTTTTTACCTCCACTCTAAAAAAATCATGAGCTTCAAAATATGGAGCTCACGTGCCCTTAATCTACAACAGATTACAGTTTTACTTTACTAATTTTAGATTGCATTCCATGATGGCGGGAGTGTCCAGTGAGACACATGAACGAGAGTGTGCCGTGTGCACTAATGAATTCACCACACCAAAGATTCTACCCTGTGGTCATCTCCTGTGTCGACAATGTGTCATTTCCTGGTTGGACTCAAAATCAGACGCTGGCTGTCCTCTGTGTAGATACCCCATAGCGAGAAACAAAATGAGTCAGATGGAAATTCCGCGGATATTGCCGACGCCCTGCCAACAGAATATGTGATGGAGGCGCTGGTGGACACCGCTCACGTGCTGGATAAGGAGCACATCTGTTGTGTCTGTGACGATGCTAGGGCTGACTTCATCTGTATGCAGTGCCTGGACATGATGTGCTCATCGTGTTACAAAATACACAAAAAGTTCTCGGCGACCCGCAGTCACGATGTAGAGAGTCTCAGCACTGTGACACCTGAACGTCTGGCTGCCAGCCGCCCTGCACTGTGTGCTGACCACGGCGACAAACACGCGGAGTTCTTCTGCCGCGAGCACCGCGTCCCTGTCTGCAAATCCTGTAAGTCCGAGAATCACAGAGAATGTTCAAAAGTAAACGATCTGACGTTGAAAAAGAGACAGCTCATCACTCACTAGGGAAATGGACAAAGATTCTCGAACAGACGGAGCAGAAACTAGAGCAGGCCATAGGTCAGCTGACTTCGCGTCTGCAGAAATCAGTAAAAAATGAAGATGAGGACATGGCACAGGTGGACAAAGACATGCGAACGACTTCGAAAACTTGTGGATGATTTTCGAGACAAATTAAAGGAGAATATTTGTTCTTCACATCGCAAAATCTGAATTCTTCACATGACCTCAGGGAAAACTAAAGCGCGCGGCTAGGAAATAGTGGTGTCACATAAGCAGATAGTTTCACGAGCCAAGGCAGTCGCACCAACTGCTGCTGTAATACAAGCAAGAAATCTTCTGACAAAGAGAGTCAACAGCCTTAAGCTAAGTGCTGACCTGGAAGAAAAGGCTTGGGCAACTTCTTTAACAAGTTCAAGAGGATGCGAGGACGTGGCCATATGGATAGAGGAAGGACTACAAACCCTGACACAGCAGATATCTAAGCCTGAGGTGCAGTAGCCAGCTGTTTTCTTACTTTATCATTGTAATATGAATAATATTAAATATAAGCATCATTATGATCATCAAAAGAAGGAGAAAAAAAAGAATAAGAACAAAGGAGGGCAATTGCCCCCGAGTGTTTCTTTCACGGTGACTATAAACTTTAGAGATAAAAAATGTATGTTAGGTAACAGCAATAAAATCACTATGGTGAAAGATCATGATGATGTAAAATCTGTATGTGAATGTTTATTTTTATCTATTTAGCAATAACAACAAACCCTGAACATTTATGCAGTGAATATTATCAAGTGCGTTACACACACACAAGTACATTGTGAACACACACACATGTTTACATGTCTCGCCTTCAAAATCATTGTATAGTTATAAATAGTTATAGATGCTGTTCCTCAGCCATGTTATGCAGTTTTCCAATTCAAACGCTGTGGGGAGGTCAGAAACAAACCTACCTGTGTAATATTTTATTTCATCAGTCAGACCTGAGATCTTTTAGGCGAATGGTAAATTAATTTTAAAAGAAAACAGACGAATTATATTGACGTTCTACAAAAGATTACAAAATCTAGTAAGAAAAAAAAATGTTAGAAATAAAAAAAATTGATAACTGAAGTTTTTGTGGTCACGAATTGTCTAGGTGTTTCTATCGTCAATGCTACCAGGTGAAAATATGTTAGTCACACAACAATCACGTGAAAACAACAATAATAACATTTAGTGTTCTTGGTGTGATTAGGAACACATTACTTGATAAGCCTTATGTCATTTGATTGAAGTCTATTCTTTTTTGATTGTACAGGCCTGAGTCTCATGTGAACTTATACCTGCACCTAGCTGAACCAAACTGGGATCACGGCTCTCCAAGTACTATACATTTGTTTTGTCTTCCCTCAATTTCCGCTAATCTGAGACTGATTGAGAAGGCTTTTGGTTAATCTGAGATTTCCAAGACTGATTTTCTGTTAACCTGATAATATTTAACGAGAATTTTATTTATCTGAGGATGAGAAAGATTATAAACGGTCTTTACTATTGCTTTTTTCGCCATGATTAGCTCCACTTCTGTCTTGTGTTTATCAATACGCCATCATGAATACATGATTGAGAAATGGGATTCTCTTATTGCACAAATAAAAACGTGTTAATATTAGAGTAAGAAACATTTCTACTATTTGTTAAGCTCTTGGTCAGACAGGTCAGCTGTAAACACTGAAAATGACATATCTCGCGCAAAAAAAATTTAAACAAAACACATAAATAGTATATCTATTCTGCTGTCTTTAAACTAGTTAATAACTCTTTTGTTGGAATTATTAGTGAAAAACCCAATAACGCATTTGGGAGTTCCATTTAAAGATATTTTACGTGGATCTGGTACTCAGGCCCATTCAAGAAGATACCAGATTTTTTTTAATTGTAAAACAGCAATCAATACGAACTTTATACTTTTCTTATCAACATTTTTCGGTGTGTGGTTGTATGGGTGTGTAATGTGCTGTGACACCAGAACATAATTATATGTACAATTACTCTTCTTGTACCTCTTTATCATGCATAAAATAAACCGCATTTGTTTTTGATACATATATATTTGTTAGCCACTGCAAATAATTGGTAATTTGACTTACAGATGTAATGATGTAACTTTTTTATTTTCTGTATTACAAAATTGAGAATGATATAAAGTAGATTATCTGTTGTACAAAAAAAACACTTAATGAGCTCAGTTTTGTTTAATGTACATTTCAGTAATTCGGAGTTGTTGTTTTTTGTTTTTGTTTTGTTTTGTTTCTTGTTTTTTTGTTTTGTTTTGTTTTGTTTTTTTGTTTTTTGTTTTTTGCCTTACCATTTGATCAAATGATTTTGAAGTTTATTCCATATATTTTTTACCCTCATTTTTTTCACAAATTTGCTATCAAAATCTAAATAAATTTACTAGCTAAGTTTATAGAAATTTAATATAAAAAAACAAACAAATGTATATAGATTTTTTAATACTTCTTTATTTAATATTCATATCTGAAATCTAATAGCATAAGTATAGACATGCATCAATCCAATACAATTACACATATGCACATGTTCTCAGATATGTGTCAAGTTAATAGTCAAGACAATTATATATTTAAAAGTAGACTGAGAAAAGACCGTATTAAGTTACAAGTTTTACAGTTAGGACACCTCGTCTTCAATACGATTTCTCCAAACGATTTCCTGTAAGTGCATCTGTGACTGAGATATGTTTGTGTCATTAATATTTCCTTTCAATACTGCGACCGTTGCGGACCCTGTACTTTCCTCATCGACTCAAAGCTGAGAGCTTGAAATGCGTGGACAACAAAATCAAGAAAAAAAAAAAAGTTCTTCAGACATTCCAAAACGTGGATGTTTGTTGGTGACAGTTCTCTGTATGGCTTTAGTCTCGTTATTTCTCGAAACATTTCAGATTTTAGCCTTTGCTGATGTGGAACAAGTGAACATGCAAAAGAGAAACAGCCTATTGACCTCTGTTCTCATGATTAGGATGACGGACGACGGTTGATTGGTTAACGAAATGAGATTGATTTTTCACACACAAAGGAGTGCCGTTCTGTGCAGTAATAGTCATTCAGAAGAAAACTTCGTCTGCCATCAACCTATCAACACACACAAATACTTTATAAAAATTACCATTTTCATGGAAACAAAATACATAAAAAAATAGCTCACTATGAGAAAGACTATTGGCTTTATGTAGATATTTGTATCATGGTACAGTTTAAAGCTGAACTGTTAACCACTCATTAGAGTGTTACATGGTATAGTGTTTAAGGTTTAGTTGGGATTGTCAACGGAGAGCAATAGAAATATTGTTTATTGGAATGAGTTTCTGACACGAAATTAAGTTTAGGAGCAAGATAACGGTATGCAGTTTATACCTGTGGCGCAAAGCTACCTTAGTAAAGAGACAAACAGTTCTTCTTTCTTCCTTGGTCGGCGTATGTTTAAATTAAATACTTTTCTTGAAAAAATCCTTAAATCATTTTATTTTGCTTTGCTTTTGTGTATTTATTCTTTCGGTAGAGTGTGTGTATGTCTTTAACTTTCCTTTTGTGTACACTTACGGTTACAACACAGTGTTGGAACGCGGGTTAAGAGCTGAGTACCTAAAGTTAGGGTTAGGGGTAAGAATACTTTTGAAGGTTGGGTGGTGTGATAGCAACAAAGGAAATCCTAAGAAAAGACTACATGCTGATATACAAATCGGAGATAAAAAGGAAAGTCCCGTCATCCTCCTGCCCCAAACTTTCCCCCACAACATGGCGATTGCAGTCGTCTTACCTCGAGACAATTTTGAATGTTCCATAAATTATTGGGTTGACCGGCGGCCCAGAACGGCTTCACAAGGCTGTCGACAACACGTGCACCGTTGACCCAGTTGAAAAGGTGAGCATCACCGGTCCAAGCTGAGTTTAAATCACTCATTGGTCGAGATCCACCGATATAGTATTGATTGTCAACACTTCCTGTTCAAATAAAACAAACAGAAATAATAATAGATATTAAAAAAACTAGATGGACTAAAACAAGATGGACCATGGTGACTTCAGTTTATTTTTCTCTATGCGAGGGAATATTTGTAGATGTGTATTTGGAAAATGAAGCGAGCGTTATCAGACAATTTACAGGAAGTAGTATCTGAGCTTGTCACAACACCATTCAGTGCGCATGTCCCCGGGATCGGAGCCAAGAAGAATATAAGGATGGGGGTCAATATCATAAAATGGATCCAATGCTGACCTGATACATTCGAAAGAATTTTGAAAAGTATTGTCATCTTCAGTGTAGTATCGGGCACTACTAAGTCCAGTGCTCTGTGAAGACATTCATTTCTGCTGTTGTTCCAGGTGGCTGTGATGTTGCCAAAGACGATGAAACAGAAGCGAGCAGCGGCAGAAAAGTAGAATCCATCGTCAACGGGGCACCAGTCTGTTGCAAACACATGGCCTTTGACACTGTTGTAAAGTCAGCATGCTCAAGTTCAACTCAACTCTGACCTTACGAAATGTCATTTTAAGTAAACCCGAGCATAATATTTACTCCAGACTATCTGAGTTGTAAACTAATAACTACACTTAAACAAAACTTACAATCTCAGTAGAAGTAGGGAATATAAAAATTATTTCTACCATGGAATCTCCGTTCACTCAATGTCATATTTTCATATTGAGAGCGCACAAGAACAAAACTCACCACCCGTAGTCTTACTCTACAAGTCTACACACATACCATTGATGGCCAGCACCTCCCAGTAGCTGGAAAGCGGGAAAGTTGATAAGAGGTTCAGCGAGATTCTCGGAAGATCCCGCAGCTCGCACGTTCCCGCCAGGTCATCTGCTACAAAGACGGAGCACCAGTCAAAGTCCCTGCACGTGCAGCCACACGTGATCGGGCTGGGGGCAGAGGTCACCATGTGCCTGACTTCTCGCGTGCCCGTGATGACGTCATCTTCACGCAGGCGTAGCCACGTAATAGGGAGGACGCCATGTGCTCTGTAGAATAAAATAAAAAGTAGAAATAAAACAGTACACAATGGAAATACTTTGTGATCACGGGTACACAAAAGAGACACCTTATGATGCACGAGGTGTGTGCGGAAAGCAATGAGAAATGAATTCCAGCGCTTGATGAACATTACTCAAGATCAGAGTGGGAAGCGAGTAAAACAGTCGCATCCTTTACAGTCGTATTCTAGCCTTCAAAGTGCTCAGACGCTTGTTTATTTAAAGTCCAGGTGGTCTTGTGAATAATATATTCTGATATCAGGAATGCAATAATATCACAATTTATTTACAAACATAATTCTATAATTTTAGGAACCGTAAATATTTCCTACTGCAGAAGTGTGTACAAGAAAAACACCATTATTTACTAATGACCTTGTAACGACTCGCGATTGAGACGAATCTAGTTAGATTCATGTTTATTTTTAACTTTCCCTGTGGTCAGGGAAGAACAGTCGCACGAGCGCTGACGTGGCTCTGCGTGACGATTCTTTTGCGTCATATAGTGAATGACGCAAATGAACTTAGCACAGTGTAACTAGGGCGACGGTAGGCAATGGAGAAGCCATATAGTACTCATGATTGGTTGAGAGTCTGTTAGGTGGTCGTCCTAGTTACCTGGTCGCTAAGGGTGCCTGATTGGTCAGGAGGGAAAAAAGAACGAGTCAACCTAGGAGATCTAACGTTTCTCGGGGCAGACGAGACCAAGCAGTTGGAGTGTACAGAGCTCCGTGGGGAGTGTACAGTGTATGGTTAACTGCCAGCAACGGATAGCCGACGTGTGTCCAGAGGAGTATTATCGTGTGGAGTATTACCCAGTATGGTGTAGTAATCAATCCAAGCGGAATATAATATCTTCGCCGATACGGCTTTAATCTCCTTAACTTCACGAACTGCGTGAAGAAATTCAGTGGATTAACCTGCTGGTCCAGTGATCTCGTCAGCGCCAACCGTCTGAGAAACGTTAGGAGGAGGTTGACGCTGGGGAAGTAGCCCCCTTTTATTTTGTTTCATCCTCATCTCATCGTTAGTTAATTTCATAAACATTAAATGTGTTAATCGTTGGCCGGACCTTTTTTGTTGAAAAAGGTGAAAGAGTGCGGCGAGCGTGGTTTACATGCAGATGTTTACACGCGCTCGCAAACACATTCAACACACTCTAACCCTAACTCTTTCGTAAAACGTTACAAACCTAATACTTCATGTACAGAGCAATCACAAAGAAATATCGCAATTAAAGAAAGTGTACTCACACTATGATGATTGTGTAGGTTGCAAGAAGTGTGCGCATGTTGGTCACAGTACTGACTCTGTCCCACACTGGCAGAGACCGAAGTTGACACTGTCAAGCGGTTGACACAGTGAGACAATCGGGTGAAACAAACCAGCTTTAATCACAGTTCATAGATCGATTGGGTACAAAGGTGCTCTGACCGCTGGCACCCGCTGATTGGTTCGTGCTTCTTCTGCTTCTTATGCAAAATCGACTTATGCAATAGATTGTTAAGTGCACATCTTAGTCATTGTCATGATACACTTTGAACCATTAAAGTGTTTCTTAAGACACATTGGTCACTAGAAGTGTGCTGTAAGTTTAAGCAAGTGAAATCGAAACGTTTCCACTCGTCGAGAGGCGTCCATACCAAAACGAGGACCGTCCAACACTTCCTATCTCAACATCGGGGGACAGCAGCATCAGGAGAACTTTGCAGTGGAAAACGGCCTTTGGCCTATTCGCGGTTACCAATCATTTCATTGCAGCCATTTATTCATTTAACATGTGAAGACACTTGCGTGTCCACATCTACTTCCTAATGATTCCCTGTTTAAAAAAAAAGAGAATTGTACTCAATAATTCATGAAGTATCAGCGTTTATCGGCTGTACAAATTAAAAGCGCAAAGCTCTGAAATAGCAACAAAAAGTTTACACAGTAGAAACACTACTACCCTCAGCAAATATTGTTCTACCGTGACACACTTTCATGTCTTCTACTGAGGATCCTTCTGCTGGAAAACCTTTAATTGGATATTCTGTTTTAGAGAGTTTCTTTTTCATAATTGTTCCTAGTGTGTATGAAGTGAAGGTCTGCTGGCAAGAGACATAGAAGAATATAGAATATAGAAGAATATAGAAGCTCAAAAGGGTGAAAAAGTGAGCATTCCGATGTAAAAGGAGATTTCCAAAGTCAGAATTTCGACTATTCAACATGGAATATCGTAGTTTCACCAAAGAAGGGCATCTGCGGTCCTCTTGACTAGAGTTAAGACTATCTTTGCAGAAACTTTATTATGACTATAATTATCTTCAGTGCTGTGTGTTTCAGTGTGGTAAACATATTGCTAACCCCCACAATATAATAAATGGTTAATCTTTCAGATAGGTTATCCCACGAGTCAAAACAAAGACCCACAAAAAAACACAACATTGCTGTCTCCATGCTGACACCGATAGCGGAAGCGTGATAGAAAGTCTTTCCTTTGAAAAAAAGTTTGTATTAGACAGGCTTTTTACAACTCTTTGACAATGCCGTGGAATCATCAATAGTTGAGAATAATACATTAAAGACAAGTTTGTGAGTGACGTTGACGCCTTCAAAGAAAGGCAATTCAGATATGTTGTAAAACTTTGTTTGCCCTTGTATAACATCTTAGCTCATTGCAAATTACTTTTGAATTTGTATGTTTAATTTCTATGAAAGGAATCATCGATTGACACTGATGTCCATGTAATGCACGAGAAGAACACTCTTGGCCTGTCTGACAGAATAAAGTTTGACTGTGTCTTCTCCTCGATCTGGTTTTTTTATTTTTTTTTCATTTCATTTATTTATTTATTTTGTTTTTGTTTTGTTTGTTTCTTATTTGCCTCTGTGCGTAGAAACTATCTAAAACTTTACTGAACAAGCTTCAGAAGGCTCAGAAAAATGATTTTTATTGTCTTCTCCAAGGTAAAAAGCAGAAACTTCCTCTGAAAGCTTCGCTGGCTGTGATAAACAAGTATAAAAACAGGTTAACTGGCTCTAAAGAAAGCAAACAAAGAGAAATAATGGTACAAAAAATGTCGACATAACATCAACAGTACAAAAATAGGTTTTGCAGGTAAAGCGAGCCTACAAATGTGATGACAAAACTGAAGAGTGTCGCTAAGGTCCAGCACAAACAGAAGTGTGGAACTTAGGATGCATCGCAGCAAGAGATGTCCACAAAGGCGGCAAGAGATCAGAAAGTTTATCCTTTGCTGCCGCTTATCAGATCGCACAACACTATATAGACACATTTTATTGAAAAGTATTTCTATTACTTATTTCTAACTAGACATTAGAAGGAGAGTAAACATAAACAAACATCAATTAATAATGTGTATTTATAAGCCTCATATGTCGATGTACTGTCTAAACATGGTACAGATGGTGACACCTCTCGTATCTGCGTAGCATTACATTAATAACTGTCACAGGCTTCAAGTGTGCATTTGTTTTTGAGTCTAAATATCATCTGTGCTGAACATTCCACAGTATTGTAAATAAGTGTTTGTTATCCGTGCTTGTAACGCTGATCACTCGGCGCACTTGAGGTAAGGACCCGCATATGAGTTTTTTTTTGGACTTTGTGGTCTCCTTATTTTCAGTTTGTGAGACACAGCCACTACTGTTGATGGTAAGTATCCCGATGTGTTGATACCCATGTACATATGTATTTGCTGTATTTCTGCATTATCTATATATTAGGTGAGACGATTATTTTATATTGCAAAACACTTTGTGTAGACTTGTAGCCCAGACAATTGGTTGGACGATAAATTTTAGGGTCACTTGGATCACCTGATTTATGTATTGGGATTACTTTTGCTTGTTTAAGGTGCGTTGGAAAGTAAGATTTATCAATACAGAGGTTATACAGGTAAGTCATGGTTTCAGCAATGGGTGTGCTGAGAGCTTTAGAATTTTGTTCTCGATGCTATCTGGTCCTCTGGTGTTGGTATCTTTGAGTTTGGTAAGTGTCTGAGATACTTCCAATATAGTCATTGGGGGAATGGAGAGAGCGGTATCAACTTGTTTTGAGTTACAGAAGCTTTGTCGCTTGTCTACCTTGTTTTCTTGTGATGTGTCGTTTGAGACTACCTTGACAGCAATTCCTGCAAAATATGCGTTCAGTGTGTTAGGGAAGCTGTAATTGTCGGTTTTATATTTGCTAGTCCGCTAGTTACAGCTCTGCGAAAGTTAATATTGAATCATATCAGCGATGTTAGAATCTTCACACAAAAACTGAATTGTTTATTTATTTATTTATTTTTTTTAGATTTCTCATGCATCGTGGCATTTGTTATTAGGTGGGCTTGTATTGTAAATGCTTTGTGAATCCAGGGAAAAGGTCACTATGATCTCATTGAATCACCGAAGGCATCGAAAATTCCTCCTAATTTATCAGCTTTGAAGTTTAAAAAATAGTCAGTGTACCGAGTCTTCACATACTCAAGAGAAGTACCTGTCGTAAAAGCGATACATGTGAGCCAGAAATAACTTCATACTTACGAGCAGCTTTAGGGACTTTGTAAGCTATATGTAAACAAAAGAGAGAAAAACACACGAAATTATTTATGTACATTTTTAGGCATCCATACGCGAACGCACACACAGACACATCGCCCAGGAGAGCAGTCAATAAAAAAAATATGCAACGCTTTGGCATTTTGCAAAATTTATTTTTTAGTGTACGTTATTAAGGAACCAAACACTATATAGAATGTTATCCTAAAATAGTGATTTACAAACGACACACTATAATAAATGATGTCCAAAACTCGTTATTCATTCATTTATTTCAGGGGTGTCAAACACCCGGCCCGCGGGCCAGATCCGGCCCGCCAGGAAATTTCCCCTGGCCCGCGAATGAATTTTAGTAAATCATTGTTAACGGCCCGGCGACAAGTAGAAGGTAAACAACAGAAAAGTTCCCGTCGAGGACAGCAAGAGATGGGATGAGTTTAGTGAAGTTTGTACAGACCACCAACAGTGCACTGGTCAAGTTACCACTGCTCCTGTTGATGACCTGAAGGGATGGTGAAGGCGGGCCCATAAATCTGACCTTTGACACGCGACACCCTGGCCTAAACACGGGCAGTGGGTCAAAGATTTTTAGTACCTGTTAACTTCCCTGAATCGGTCCGAGATCAAAGGGTGACTATGGGTAACCCACGTGTATGATGAGGCAGGTCAGCCTCAGACTAGTAGAAACTCATCACTTTCTGACTTAAGTTGTGAGAAGCAAACTTGTGGAGATCAAGTTGGTGGGAGTATAGCTTCTCCAAGGACTTATATATATCTCTACCATCTGGAATTATATGTGCGAACTGTGCATGATAACCGTGAACTGTGAATTATACACGTGGAATGTGGATGATAAGTGCCAACTGTGGAATACCGACTGTCCACTTCCTGCGTCGTCAAGAGTAAATGACTGCCGCCAGAGAGATAAGTATCCGAGTATAAATAGCAAGCTACAGTGTTAAAATAATTGCTGCTTGTGTATTGATTGATTTGTGTCTTTTTTGCCTAATTATATCTTCTTTTACATACATATACTGATGCAATAACATCACATGTCATAGCAAATAGTACTGAGCAGAGCAGAGCACGCGATTGTTTATTAGAATTAATTGAAAGCTGTGTGTAGTGTGCGAACTTAACGCTAGTTGTAGGTATTGGTGCGCCATCTGTCGGGAAACAAAGGCAGATGATCAGAGCTAAGCACGTGTTGTGACTTTTCTAAAGACTTTTACTTAATGTTAATTTACTTAATAAAAGATCGAGAACATTACACTGTGTAGTGAAGAGATTTTTGTAATTTCAATACCAATCAAATTTTTAACTAAAGGCTAGCCGTTAAAAAGGCCAGAGAAAAGGTTGATTTTGAAAACAGTCTTTCAAAGCCAATGGGAGGCTGACTACATGTTTACTAATATCAGCGATAAACCAGTGGAGATACAATAGCTGTGACCACAGAATATAATCTTAGACGGCACTACGAGACTAAACATCAGGACAAGTTGAAAAGCCTGAATGCAGAACAGAAGCTAAAGAAAGTGTAATGAGTGACTGAAGGCAAAGTACGACTGTGTGGGGGCTGCACAGTTCACTCATTCCCTCCCACAAACGATGCCCCAGCTTAGTCTACATGCGGCTCGAATCTTGAGCATGTTTGGCAGCACATATTTGTGTGAGCAACTTTTCTCTGTGATGAAGATCAAAACATCACACAGGAGTCGTCTTACTAATGTACACTTGCAGTCCATCCTGAGAATCGCCACAACACAGAAACTTACTCCAAACATAAACTTGTTGTCAAGAAAAGATGTGAAACGTCCACTTCTGACAAAATAAATTAAAAAGAAAAACTGCTAAGCCTTGGTTTGTATGATTTTGTTTACACAAAATTAATAACAAAAAGTTCATTTTTGGTGTTCAATAAAAAGCTATCGGACTTGAATAATAACCTTCGGCCCGCCACCTTGTGTACGATGTGAGATTTGGCCCGCTGGTCAATTGAGTTTGACACCCCTGATTTATTTGATTAAAATTGAGGGAAGGAACATCGCTGCTGCGTCAGAGGAGACAACCGCGTTTCCTTCTTTTGTCTGCTGCAAATCACACTTACTTCCCTTTGACCGTACCGTGCACAGCTTTCATGATATCTAAATCTGATGCGCTCTGCGCGGTTTATTTACTATTTATTATAGTGAAGGAATCATCATACCTCCTACGTTCCGAGGTTGTCTGTACCTTGAATACGTTTCCGAGTAGACAACTTTTATTACCTAGGTCAACTTGCATCCGTCTCAATCACCTAGAAGTTTCCTCACGCAAGCCAATCGACAAATCATTTGCACCCGGATCTTTCCCTCGGATGAGACTGTCATCATTCCTTTTTTTTTTCCAGTAATATAGGATTCTAGGCGCTCGTGTTTACGTTTAGGTGTTAACGCTGCCTACGGCCTTTTTAAATTTCTAAATTTTCGGAGACAGACTGAGTACATGAGTTCTTTTAACCGCCAAGCTTTTCAGAGAGAGAATCCTAATGTTGCCGTCGGTGGGTTTTTTTTTTTAACTCAACTCTGACCTTATGAAATGTCATTTTAAGTAAACCCGAACATAATACTTACTCCAGGCTATCTGAGTTGTAAACTAATAACTACATGTAAACGAAACTTACAATCTCTGTAGTGCAAGGTTACATGAAAATTATTCCTACGATGGACTCTCCGTTGACTCAATGTCATATTGTCATATTGAGACCGCACAAGAACAAAACTCGCCACCCGTAGTCTTACTTTACAAGTCTACAGACATACCACTGATGGCCAGCACCTCTCAGTAGCTGGAATGCGGGAAAGTTGATGAGAGGTTCAGCGAGATTCTCGGAAGATCCCACAAATCGCACGTTTGCGCCAGGTCATCTGCTACAAAGACGGAGCACCAGTCAAAGTCCCTGCACGTGCAGCCACACGTGATCGGGCTGGGGGCAGAGGTCACATTATGAGTTACTTGTCGCGTGCCCGTGATGACGTCATCTTCACGCAGGCGCAGCCACGTAGTAGAGAGGACGCCATGAGCTCTGTAGAATAAAATAAAAAGTAAAAATAAAACAGTACACAATGGAACTACTTTGTGATCACTTGTACAAAGAGGAGACACCTTAGGATGTACGAGGTGCGCGCGGAAAGCAATAAGAAAGAAATTCCAGCTCTCCATGAACATTACTCAAGATCATAAAGGGAAGCCAGCAAAACAGTCGCATCCTTTACATTCGTAAAGCAGTGCTCAGACGTTTGTTTCTTTAAATCTTTGCGAATTTGCTTGATTACAATAACAATGCCAGTGAGCTCAGACAGCAGTACATCATGGCAACGCACCGAGTCAGTCTCTTGTCGTCTCTTGCACTATTCTTTACTTCTCTGTTTATCTCCCAGTACTTTGCTCTGAGCTCTTCTCTTTCCTGCTGGTCTTGACATTGGTTGGTCTTCTGCTTCAGCTCTTTCCTTTCTTCTATCTTTTTCCAGGTTCTTAGAGTTAGCCATTCCTTGTGCTGCTTTCCTTTTTTCCCTAGAACGTGTGTGCAGGAAGTCTTCCAGGTCTCTTGCAATCCTATCCAGTGGTTGGCTACTGTTTCTTCCAGGAGTCCCTCCAATGTCTCAAACTTGTTTTTAACTTCGCAGTTGAACTGCTCTTGTTTTCTACGGTCTCTAAAGAACTTCATGTGTAATTTGTGGTGTGGTCTGTCTGGTGTGTCATGGAAGGACCTCAGCTTTATCTTCATGGTTGCCACAAGCAGTTGGTGGTCCGTGGATGCATCTGCGCCTTGCTTTACTCTGACATCCATCAGACGCCTTCTAAACTGGCGAGTAATATTGATGTGATCGATCTGGGTGTTTTTATGTTCATCTGGTGAAGTCCAGGTGGCCTTGTGAATAGTATATTATGATTTAAGGAATGCAATAATATCACAGTTTATTCACACACACACACACACACAAACAAACTATTGTATAATTTTAGGAACCGTAAATATTTCCTACTGCAGAACTGTGTACAAGAAAAACACCAATATTTACTAATGACCTAATACTTCATGCATAGAACAATCACAAAGAAATATCGCAATTATAGAAAGTTGACACAGTGATACAATCGGGTGGAACAAACCAGCTTTAATCACAGTTCACAAGAGACTTGATCGATTGGGTACAAAGGTGCTCTGAATGATGGCACTCGCTGATTGGTTTATTTTGTGCGCTCAAGTCATTCACATGATTGTGGGAAAAGTGAAGAAATCAACGGAAGGGAAACTCTATCGAGACTTGTATTTTGAAGTGGAGCATGATGTATCGTATGTGTTTGTTATAGCCCCCGAGAACTGAATCTGCTATCATTTAGTGTCATTTACTTCATTTAATTTAGGATTCTTTGCTTTCTGTATTTTTAAAAAATTTTATTTGATTTAGTAGGTTTCCTATATGTTTGATTACAATAAATTAAAGACCATGATCTAGCTTCTTTACTACAGATGTAGTAAACTACGTCTTCTTATGCGAAATCGCCTTTTACTACTAGATTGTAACGGTTAAGTGCACGGGTTAGTCATTGTCATGATACACTTTGAACCATTAAAGTGTTTTTTAAACATTGCAGTTGAGACTAAATGAAAGTCCTCAAGGCAAATAATTGACAGCGCTCAAGAAGAAACTAACTTGTTATCAGTATACACTTCTTTTAGAAAGATCTGAAGACTATCATCTTTTTTAGTAGTCACCTGGCTACCAGACTCTTGTACACTGTGAACTCATATGACTGTCAGGTCCAGCCCCAGCCACACTTCGCTGCCACAGTGTCCAGTTCCTCAGCTCGTGACTCCTGACGTCACACGGGGTCTTGGGTCAGTGTGACAATGTGACTTCAGGTGGGACGTACCTGGGAAAGGTAATCTGCCATTTTCGTCACAGTTGCATCCTTCAGGAGTTTTGAGTATCATGTAAGCCATTGCTATGGCAACCTCAAAGACATACAAAGATTGTGTTGAGTCGCCAAAGTGCAGCAGGCCGCACACGTGGGTTTGTGATGGCAAGTCTCGTGTTGTGTGGACTAGTATGTTGGGGTCATTGAAATCGCTGTGAATTCTCCCTGTCAGACCATGAATACAAGTCGCACAGACAGTTGTTACCAAAGTTCACACGTTGGCAATATCATAGAAAAGTCACTTCGACAAAACAGAAATCGAACCTTAATGATGGTCTTCCTCTGGGTTAGGCGACCTTGTTCTCATCCTGCCTGTCGTCAGCCCCAAGTTTTTCTGTCAACCTGCTCATCACCTTCCGTACAACAGTGGCAGGGAATATCCACTGAACTATCGTTTCTAGACATTAGACAGTGATCTTTCTCTGTTATGTGGACGGCAACACTCGTCAACACTTCAACACTAACCTTGTAGTAGACATGGCAATCTTTAAAAGTACAGTTCTGTCATATTGAAGTTGTATTGTTCACTCACACACACACACACACTCATGATACAAATCTGTACACTTTCGCATCTTTTCATGATAATTAAAAGTGACTGACCAGACTGAAACTTGTTGCAAGACTTGCACATTGAAGGTTCTGATAACTTGTGATAAAATGTCCATCTTGTCCGTGTCCTTCACTGACTGTGTCATGTGCAGTAGGTGGGGCGCAGTCTCAAGGTTCCACTTCACCAGCAGCTGTGGAATGGTTCTTCTGTCAGTGTTTGCGGAGCCAGAGTGTTTCCGGGAAGATAATCCAACAACCGCACTACGTATGTGTCCACTGGTCTCGTGTCCAAACAGTCATCACAACCACAGTCATGGCAGTTGTTTGTTATTTATTTCTCTCACCATGCACCTTTGTTGCTTACACTATAAACCATGCTATTTATCGATGTCATTCCATTTCTATAATATTGTTTAATTTCTTCAAATAATTTAAGTTTTTAGTATATAGTTATATTTGGCCATGTGTTCCGTCTAATTATGTTTTTACAACTAGAATACACAATGTTGCGATAACTCTGACTTGTTAAACAGACAACTTATACTTATATTAGAGTGTTCAGCTAGTAATGAGCAATTCTTAATTTAATGTCTCTTTATGACATTTATGGGGCATGACCTGCCAGGTGTTGCCAGTCAAACAGTCTTGTGACACAAGTAAAGTCCAACTGTCGGATATCAATCATCAGTGATGATCAGTTCTTTTCTTTGTCATCAGACAAGCGAAATGTTACAAACTTGTCAACTCTGGTTTTCTGGAGTCCAGTGAGTTTCAAACTTTGAGGACGTAGCCATGAGGACAGAGCTGGTCAACATGTTTGTTGTCGTAGTCGCTGCCCAGTGATGTGAAAGTTGCGGTCGTCGTAGCTGTCCAGCTCGTAGCAGCTGATGACGTGGAGGCCGTAAACCTGCTGCACGAGCTGACAGACGGAAAAGTGTCCCTCGACAACTGTCATCACTGAACATGGCTTGACTTCAGACGATTGTTCTGAACATAGAGAGCAGTTAAGTAATTAAATTAAATAAAAAGTATCTATGTAAGTAAATTTACTGAGTAGGATCTGATTTTATAATATTTCTGATATAAATGTGTAGTAATACATCGGTACACTCACCTACACAAACGTCAATACAAGTATGTAGTGAATTGCAGATGATGATGATGATGATGAGGAGGAGGAGTAAGAGGAAGGCGATGAAGACGCTTTTATGGTAGATAATGCTCCATTGACAACATGGCCGATTGGTGTATTGGTAGAGGCTTGCATTCTTGTGTACATCTTGTCTGTTGCCGGTAAACATGTGATGGCTTTTCAGCAAATATGTCGCATTATCTCGCATTATCTCGCATTACCCAACAGAGCTTAGCATCGTCACACATGGTCATTTGAGCACAACACTGAGTGTTGTCAGCAGCAATAGTGAACATATCTGTGGTTTACAGTGTCAGCACTGTTGTTATAAGAATGGCGGCGAACTGAACGGTTCTGACACAACACAAGGCCATTAATATTTGACAAGAAACCTTCTTCAGTCTCTTGAGGTCAGAGATGTGGTCACTGGAATGGTGTCGGCAGTCAGATGGCTTGCTCGAGGCTGGACATGATCTGGCGGGGTAGGGGATGCCACAACCCTCGTCATTATGACATGTCAGAAGCGCCTTTCTTTCTCAGTGACTTGTCGCTCGCAGAAATGGAAAACACTGTTTGATTGCTGCTGCTGTGGCAGACCCGGGGATAAAGACAAATCACCATTTGATTACAGCAAGCTATGGTGGAGGGGGACACAAGGAAATACTAGCTGCAGCACGTTTTCAATATGGCGTCAAGATTACAGGTTGTGATGTCACTTCCGCAGTTCCTCTGCACGCTACACACACTACACACACTACAAACACACACAATCACACACACACTACACACACACTACACACACACTACAAACACACTACACACACTAAAAACACCACACACATTACACACATTGCACACACACTACAAACACACTACAAACAGACACAATCACACACACTACACACACACCACACACACACTACACACAAACTACAAACACACACAATCACACACACTACACACACTACACACACACACTACACACACACACCACTCACACTACACACACGCTACAAACACACTACAAACACACTACAAACACACACACCACTCACACACCACACATACACACTACACACAGAGAACTATTCAGAGCAGTCCAGAAATCAAGTTCTCCTATGATCCATGTAAGACATTTCAGATTGAAGGAAGGAAGGAAGGAGACTTATAACGCGCAAAATCCGAATCCTAGGGAAACGCTCAATGCGCCGAAATGATACAGAAAAGTACACCAATAAAACATTAGCAGCTGCAGAAAACCAAAAGAGAAGTTAAACGATCAGACGGCTAAAAAAGGACCACAGTTGTGAGCGAACGATCTGCTGCTGCAAAGCGCATGACCACTACTCACAACACAGGTCCACAAATCAGAAAAAGGAAAAAAAAAAAAAGGTGTTTGCATGGGCAAAAATAAAGGGTTAGATCATCAGGTGCTTGGCCCTGCAGTACAGTCCACAGTCCTCTTGACGAGGGCTGAGCTACATGCACTGTGGTCGTATCTCTGTGACCTGTATATAGCTGATCGATACAGGCCACACTGTCAAACTGCACGATGACCACCTCTGATGATTGTGATCAACATCTACAAGCCGCATGATGTAAGTGTCTTTGTGTTGTGATCAACATCTACAAGCCGCATGATGTAAGTGTCTTTGTGTTGCATTCTGCGAACTGACTGATCTACAGGCTGGATGTCGATCTCTCTCGCGTGCTTCACTCACTGTCACAGCGAACTTGAGTTGCAGTAAAGAAAGTGAAGCGACGATCCCCTTTGTCATTGTATAATATGATAAGAT
>NC_037600.1:5740474-5763999 GCF_003073045.1 Pomacea canaliculata
AGGGTGAAAAGGTGCGCGGGTGTGTGCGTGTGTGTGATCGCTTGCACGTGTCCGGGGAAAGTGTAGACGTGCAGCATGTCACGTGACTTGACCTGTAATAATACATACAGACAGAAGTGTTGACAACATCAAACACAAATATCAATCTCGAGTGAGTCATCACACTAGAGGCAGAGACCTTGATGTCTCGTAGGCACTCGTGGACCTCTTGCTATGTCCGTGAGGCTCTAGTCACATGAACCAACCACAGCCACACGTGCGTCACGTGATTTATGGAGTCACCCTTTCAAAACGATTTGTAGTTTGGGCTACAGTCAAAAGCTAAAAATAATGCTGGCAGTTAATCAAACTGGAATGGTTTTCCTTTTAGGGTATGACAGGTTAGGCACAGACTATCTCCCAAAAAGGTCTGACATCTATCGTGGACTCCTCCCCTGTGGGTTCAAGCAGATAGGCCAATGGAGAACAGGTTTTCTGAGGCTTGTATGGGACAAAACTATTGGTTCTTCCGGATTTAAATTAAAAAGGCTATCAAAGCCAAAATGCTAAATATTTTTCCCTGTCACCTGTCAGCGTGCGGCAAACAGGAATCCGGGAGAAGGGGTGAAGGACGGGGAGAAGGGGGAACCTTGTCACCTTGAAATGTGATGATCTAGCGAGCAGGATCAGCCATCTACAATTGTAAAGTGCAGAGAAGGGGGGAAGGAAACAAAGGGGAATCCACCGACTTTGCGGCCTCCCGGCTTTGTACTGGTCCTGCCACCTGACGACAGGCTAGGTCTTTGTAGAAAGGGGAGAAAATAGAAGGAGAAAGAGTTATATCCATTTTCAGTAACAGAACTTTCTCTACAATTCCTAGAAGGACCTGTCACTTCGCGGCAAGTCACGTGCAAGCTCTCATTGTTGCGCTCTATTCACATTTAAAGTTGGTAGCTGATTCTACCATCCAACTAGACTTTGCCTTTAGACACTCAAATTAACCTATTTGACAGTTGTATAAAACCTATCTTGTTGTATGGAAGTAAAATTTGGGCTTTTGAATCTCTTGATATTTGTGATAGGATGCAACTGAGATTTTTGAAGATGTTATTAAATGTGACAACTAGCACGCCAACATGTATGGTGTTGGGTGAACTGGGCACTTTTCCTGTGTCAATTTTTGCAAAATGTAGGTTTCTGTGTTTTTGGTATAGATTATACATGGAACATAACTCTGGAACCCCTAAACTATCTGTTCTCTTGTTTCATCTGTGCAATTCTCTAGCTGATAGCCCACTATGTAAACCTTCCTGGGTTAGCTATGTACGTTCACTCTTAGATTCCTTAGGTCTTTCCACTTTTTGGAAATTTGGCTGTAGTTTTTCTCCCTGTAATTTTAAAAACATTGTAATGCAACGTCTAAAGGATCAATTTATTCAAAAATGGAAACAAGAAATATATACAAATGAGATTTGCACCGCCTACAGCATGTTTAAAGAATATTTCAGTTTTGAGAACTATTTAATAGACCTGCCACCAGCTCTTACATCAAACTTAATAAAATTTAGTTTAAGCTGTCATAAATTCCCTATTCAGCAACTAAGATATAGCGGTATACCGAGATATTTAAGAACATATCCATTGTGTAATCTAGATGAGGTAGGTGATGAATTTCATTATTTGTTTGTGTGTACCCACCCCTTTTTAACTGCCTCACGGAAAGCGATACTTCCGGTATACTTTGTATATCATCTAAATGAATTTAAATTTCAGCAGCTAATGAATGTTAAATCCAAGCGTATACTTATTAACTTAAGCAAATTTATTCAAACGGTATTTTCATTGTTTAAATAATCTATATATATTTATATACATACATAGTGCCATGTATCTATTTACATATATTTGCTATATTGTCACCACCTGTTGTGAGCTTGTTACTGAGATAAAATTGTCATTGTGTTTTTTTATAACTGTGATGTTATGGCTAAAAATGCCCCCGGGCTTATAGCCATTAAATAAAATGTTCAAAATTTTCAAATGTTCAAATGGAGAAGACGATGCAATACATACAGTATGTGAGTGAATTCTTGTCACGCTGCCCAGTGCACTTTGACCTCACGTGGTGGTCTGATGTTGTCGGTGCTGTTGTCTGTTGACACCTGGCTAGCTGCCTGACCTCAAAGACTTGTTGACAGACAAGTCATGCATGTGTGTGGTATGTGAGAGAATTCTTGTCTCGCTGCCAATGCACGTGGTGGTGGGATGTCGGTCCTGTTGTCCGTTGACACCTTGCTCGCTGCCTGACCTCAAAGACTTGTTGACAGACAGGTCATGCACCTGTACATGTACCAGCAGGTTGATTTTAAAAATGACAAATGAAGTATTTATGTAAGGTTTGGTGTGAACGATAGGATGAATATTAATTTAACGTCCAAAAAAGTATGTTGTCCTGTATGTTCATTATTTGAACATGGCTCCTACTGTGATAACAATGTAAATATAAATAAAGAGAGTAAATAAGATGTGTACACAAGCAATGTCTGTAAATATCTAATAACTGTCATACTAAGCTGCAGTACAGTTTGTGTTTCACACCTGAGATACCTGGCTACACAACAACACCATAACCGTTGTGTAAACTACAGAAGTAAGGATGAGCTTCATGAGATGTTCTCTGTCCTCACCCACAGCTTGCTGCCAGAGCTCTGTGTCTCAGACACTTGGACACCATTGTCGTATCCTGACTGTATCCTGTCTTTGTGTGTTTGTGTGTTTGTGTGTGTGTGAGAGAGAGAGAAACTGAGGGAGAAAATGTGTTTTTATACATTTGTGAGCGTGCTTCTCTATGTATGTGTGTCTGTGTGTCCGTACCTTGCGTGTTGCTGGGATGTAAGACGTGTATTCAAGCTCATGTTTGTGTGTCTGTGTCAAGGCTTCATGATGTGTGTGTTTGTGTGTTTGTGTTTGTTTGTGTGATTTAGTCGTCAGTACGTGGAGAACGGAATTCACTCCGGTATTTTCTGTTGGTAGGTTGCCAATTCCCTTGCGTTCTCCGGTGATGAGGTTTTCACTGTCGTCCAAGTCTGTTGACACCTGACCTGCTCCCTGACCTCACTGACCTGTTCACACGTGAGCTTCATGCATTGGAGCCTCCTGTACTTCATGTATGTGTGGGGGAGGGGCTTGCATCCTTATGTGAGCATCGCTGCTGTCGTTCCTGTACTTGATGTATGTATGGAGGAGGAGCTTGCATGCTCATGTGAGCATCGCTGCTGTCGTTGGTTCTTCACTCTCTCCTGCTATATATCTCCCTCTCCACACGTGCAGACTACCAGCAGTTGTCAACCTCTCCTCGTCGCAGACGCTGCTTTCCTCGGGATATACTTCCACGAACAGCATTCTCACAGAGACCATCTCCGGGTGAGTTACTTTAATCATGTTGTGTTTGATCTGAGGTTAATTATTTTACTCACATTGTTTTGATGTAAATGTCAGTTATTTTACTAACTGTCTCTCGATCTCAAGGGGAATTTACTTAGTCCCCGGGTTTTATGTGAAGAGGATTTATTTTAGAGACTATCGTCGACCTGAAGACATTTTTGTCATTTGATGTTTGACCTATGGATGAGCTATTTAATTCATTGTGTGTTTAAAGTAAAGTAAGTTATTTCTGTCATTAAGCTTCTCCAATATTAAGTTCGGTTAGTACATGTACACGGCATATCCCCGTCAAATGTCGTCTGTTACCTGAGCAAATAGAAATAGTTACAAGAGGTCGCCAGCAAGTCATCCACACCTGAAACCTCATGTAGACTGTCAGGTGTGGAGATGGCAACTGTTACTACTTATTGATGCAGTTGGAGATGCTCATCCTGCTGTAAAGACAAATGTCGCAGCCACCCGACCTTGTCAAGCACGCTGACATCGAGGTCTTTGTGCCTACTTGACTATTTATTAATTTACTGTTTTTGTCCAAACTTGCCTCTGTGTACTTGACACGAGTGCCGTGGCCAGTTAGCACCAGTCACCAATACAGGGAGAAGCAGCTTTACTGGGTTCAGGTCTCGTCTCGGGGTCGCGGCTCTTTGTCTGCATGTGTCGTTAGTTTTGCCGTCACGTGGTCTTAGCTGCTGCCTCGGCGTAAACCGCTTTGCCCTCTCACACCTGACAGCATCGATGACAGGTAGGAACTGTCGAGCGACGCTTGGTGAGATATCAAAACATTCCAGAAGATCATCAAGAGTCACGTGATCTACATGCTCTGAATATTTTCCTCATTTTCATGCCGCAGTCAGCAGCTGTTGACACGGGAGATAAGAGGGTTGTTAGTAGGACAATCAGCGTCACATGACAAGAATCCTTTGTCCAACATCACGACTGTGATATATTGTTTGTTGTGTTATACATTGGGCGTTTACTTGATGATCTGACCCCACCTGGCTGTAGGGGCATGGTCGTTTGAGATCTCTGCATCTGTGCATCAACCATAAGACAGTAAAGTGCTGGACAGAGGAGAGCAAGCTATGCCTGCAGGGGTGCTTTGACTGCACTGACTGGCAGGTTTTCTACGACTCCAGCGACAATCTCAATGACCTGGCCGATGTTGTTTCCTCGTATATCACCTTCTGTGTTGACACTGTCATACCCATTAAGGACACTGTCATCTTTCCTAACAACAAACCCTGGGTGACAAAAGAACTGAAATCGGTGTTACTTAATAAAAAACGCATATTTTATACTGGTTCTGCTCAAGATAGGAAACTAGTGAATAGGGAGGTACGGGATGCCATTAGGGAAGCTCGAAGAAAGTACAAAGACAAAGTGGAGTTGCAGTTCAGTAGTGGTGATCTCAGGGCTGCTTGGGGTGGTATTAAGACCATGTGTCTGTTCATTGCATGGCAAGCCTCGTAAACAACCTGTGCAACTTGTGGCTCTGCTGACAGTGATGTTCCCAATGTCTTCAATTCCTTTTAAGCCCGCTTTGAGAAGTATGACTTCTCTCACAATGTTTCCACACTAAGTCTCTTGTCTCTGAGCATGGGTTGGTGATTGCCCAGTCCTCTGTCACAGATCTGCTGAGGTGTGTCCATATCAACAAGGCTCCCGGTCCAGATGGTATCTGTGGACGTACCCTACGTTACTGTGCCGAACAGCTTAGTGGAGTTCTCCAACATCTATTCCAGCTCTCTGTGGACTCTGGCCGTATCCCCGATATTTGGAAACTTTCGTACATTGTGCCTGTCCCAAAAATCACTAGGCCCAGTCGACCCAATGATTTCAGACCAGTTGCTCTTACGTCACTTATCATGAAAACGCTGGAAAAAATTGTCAGGAGGGAAGTTATGACTGCTGTTGATAAATGTCTTGACCCACTGCAGTTTGCCTATAGAGCTGGGAGAGGTGTAGTTGATGCTAAGCCGTTCCTGCTAAATACTCTGTACAAACATCTGGAGACACCTAGAGCTCATGCCAGGCTTCTCTTTGCTGATTTCTCTTCTGCTTTTAACACTGTGCAACCTCACTTATTAGCAGAGTGCCTAGTCTCAGACTTCCATTTGTCCCATCAATTAACTCTGTGGATCCTGGACTTCTTAACCAACAGGCAGCAAAGAGTTTTTGTTAATGGTACTCTCTCCGACATTACTGTTACCTGTACAGGCTCCCCTCAAGGCTGTTGCTTGTCCCCACTATTGTTCATAATCTATACTAATAGCTGTAGAACCACTGTTGATAGAAGCTTTCTTATAAAATTTGCTGATGACACTGCCTTGTTGTCTCTCTTGTATGAGCATGAACACGTCAAGTGGCGCTCTTCCTGCTTTTGTACGCTGGTGTGGATGAACATTTTCTTGACTTGAATGTCTCAAAGACAAAGGAAATGATCTTTGACTTTAGGCTGAACAGACTGTTGTGGTTAATAGCACTATCCATGATGATGCCATTGAGATAGTCAACACTTATAAATATTTAGGTACTATCTTTTGATGATAACTTAAATGGGATGTGAACACTGACATGATCCTCAGGCGGAGCAGCAACGCTATACCTGCTACGGAAGCTTCGGTCTTTCTCTGTCAGCCCAGTCATTCTCACTCGGTTCTATCAGTCCTTCATTGAGAGTTCTCATCACCTTTTCTTTCACTTCTTGGTTTCACAACCTCTCCGTAGCGAACAGGAGCAGCCTTGTCTCCCTTGTTAAGATCTGTTTCAAAATCACCAGAACCAGGCAGAGGGATTTAGCCATCTTAAATAAGCAGCAAATCCTCAGGACGGCCTCTCGTATCCTAACTATTCCTAGTCATGTGTTGGCGAGTGAGTTCTCACTCCTGCGGTCTGGTCGCAGATACGATGTACCGGTCAGTCGTACGAACCGTTACCGTAACTCGTTCATTCCGCGAGCCATCCACTTTTTAAATTCCACTAGCTGTGATGATGTGTCCGTCTTAGGTGACCTTGTGCGGGGTGCCCACTGAACCTCCTGTTGCTGTGTTACTATATGCGTGGGTGTGTGCGCACATGTGTGTGTGTATGTCGCCAGAATCTATTCCCTTTCATCTCTCACATCATTCTTCCCTCTAGTGTGCTGGCGTGTCATCATACCTCTAATTGCCCTTGTGGATGAATAAAGTTGTATTGAATTGAATTGAATTGAATTTAGTTTGTCATCGTCTATCTACATAAACAGCTCGGGTCAGTTCCAGGATAATCTGTAATAAATATTAATAAATACACTTGATTGAAGAGCTCTCTGCTCCTTTCTTGCTCGTGTGTGACGGGCTTTATGGACTCTACCTGATGGACTCAGCTGCAGAAAGATAAAATGTATTTTTTTTCTGCATTTGTTTTTATTCAACATTAGTATTGTTGTTAATTATTTACTAGTTTATACGTTATTCGTTTGCTTTCTTGTCCCTCGTATGCTGTCCATGTTTCCCTCTTGTTGTTAAGCACTGAGAGCATGGTCCTTAGGAGTGTTCGAACTATTCATTGACTAGTTGTGATAATAGTTTGGGGTACTTTTGTTATTTGCAAACCCACTGGAAGCTCGTCTGTGTTGAAAGAAGGAAGGCGACAGGTCGTTAGGGCGGTTGGTGAGGATGTAGGATCCACCAGCAGCAGGAGGCAGCAGCAGTCTTCTCGTTGTTGCTGGGATACAGTGTAATCTTAGATTGCAAAGAAACAAAACAATAGAGATGGAGAGAAACATAAGAGAATATACAAAATCAAAGAGGCACAAGAAGGCATCTTCCTCTCTTTATTATTTTTCACAAGATGATCTCCCTCTAGTCGTTACAACGGTGACGAGCAGACAGTGCGTTGTCTGACGTGCACACGCACGGCATCACGGGAAGATGACAGCAGCGAGCTGACGTCTGATGAAATCTTCGGTTATGTCAGACCATCTTAGCTCTCTCCTGATAGCCTTATAGCTATGTCTTGATATCTTTGTGATTTTCTTCGCAGCATCTGCTTGTCATTAAAAAAAATACCTGACACCATTTTTCCCAGTAATACTATTACAGTTTGTCAACACCTAGTCTAATAAACATTGTCAGTGCACTGATTACAGGCTCATTATTTTCTTGAATACTTTCTGTATAAGTTCATCATATACTTATCATTAATCTTATCCTTCCTTTTTCTCTGTGGCGTGTCAGCCATGTTTCTGTTCATGGCCCTCCCCACCCAGTCCGCAGTTTGGGCGAAAAGCCTTCACGCGCTGTAGTCACGTGGGTGTTGTTGGCGTGGCCATTGGTTCCGCCCCTGGGAGAAATATGTGTGAAAATATGATAAACCGACACAAACTGCTTGTGTTTCATGTGTTCCTGTCAAGGCGTCCTTCCTCTCAGAAACAAACTTAAACTTAACAAATGCGTTTCATGTACAAAATACTGACGGGTAAACAGTATCATACACCTCTTTACTATATTCCTCCAAGAACACTAGAACTTTCTCCAAACTTACTCTTTCAATTTGTAGACTCTAGACATTTTTAAATAAAGTTTGAAATACTCTGGAACAGCCTCCCTCTCCATCTTAGGCAATTGAACTTCATGAACTCCTACCTCAGCACATTCAGAAAATTAGATGAGGCTCTAGAGACACCTCCTAACTCTAGGAAATCTTGTAAATATATGTTTTTTTGTGACCACCACTTTTGTACATATTCAGCTTCCACTTACCTTACCTTTAATCTCATAATACTATAATTATTTCAGTTAGTGCTTTCCCTGTAAAGTGTGGGGGCTAAATGGAAAATGCGTTTTCTTACTTATTTTGACCTCCATTAATAAGGAATTACCATTGTCACTGTTATTGAACTGGCTGCTTTCTGCCCACTTGGTTAATATTTTATTTAAGAGCATGTAAAGGCTTTTCCTAATGTATTAGTAAGAGAGATACCCCCAGTAGCTACCTGACTGGTTGTTGTCACCTTTTGTTGTATAGTGGGATAGTAATAGATTGAGTTCATTCCTTGGGTCACAGCATTGAACAGTTTAGCAAGGGAGTAATAACCGAGGGATGCAGCGTCTAATATATTATTGACAATACCATCTGGACCTGCTGATTAAACATTTTTAACTAATTGCCTCTTTGACCTTTTCTGTGATCTGATTGTCCACAGGTTGGACATACAGGTGCATTGGACTAGTGGTACTTCACAAGGGTTATCTTGACCATCACATCCATCATCCCTTTATTTAGTATTGTTTAGAAGTGCTTTACCCACCCTCTTCACTGATTTGGTCCACTACAGGCTGTCTTCTGTATTTCCTCATCACCTCCCAGAACTCCTTTGGTTTGTTGACTGCATTTTCTAGAGACTTGATTTTTAAAGGTTTGTAGTTTTGTTTCTTTACTGTTAGCAGAGTTCTATCAGCTTTCCTTTCTCTGCTATAAGCTGTTCTGTCTTCCTGTATTTTCTTCTTTCTACACTTTCTTAGACACTACTAGTCACTTTTTGTCTGTACACTCTTTATGAAATAATGTATCAAAGGGAGAAGCATACCTACTGTGTTGTAACAAGTTACATTACTGACCTTTTCTCTTATTTATTAGTTCCTATCTCTTGAGTAGGCTGTCTTTCCTATAAACCTTTGTTGATCGCTATTTGTTGTCACCTTTGACACTGTGTCTAATGTCCTTCATGTCTTCATGCATGCCAGACACACTAACCTAGTTTTAGTCTTAAGCTTTGAGGGATCGCTCCTTTTGTATATGTTTCTACGAGGATAATTGAAATTATTTTATTATGAATTGTTTATATTCTAAGTCGTAAATATTTTTCTGATTTAAATTAATATAATAAAGAATATTTCACGAGAAAGACTCACGAAACTTTTCGTTGTTGCATGTGCTTAACAGGTGGATACAATGCTGCGATTCTTTATATTTCTACTCTCACTTGCTCCTTTTGTGTCGATGGAAGGGGACAGAAAAGGTAAAACGTGTTGATCTTCTTGGCTTTTGCCTTACAATACTGCCAAAGGTTTAACAATCAGCTTTTTATGTAGTCATAACAAACTGAAACACTGATCGTTTGTTAATGGTCTAAATGATATGTAAATAATGACAAACATTTAAATAAGAATTGTTGTTTTAGTGACATGTTTCACCATAGTCTATTGTCTCACACTGCTTGGTTCACTTCCGGAGCTCCCTGTTCTCTGTTTGTTTATTTTTATGTATGTAAACATTTATGTCTTACTTGTGATGTCTGGGGTGCTATAAATAATATATATAAAATTATAATTAATAAATTGATTTATTAAGAATTATCAAAAGTACAATTCTAGTTGCAAAGACGCTGAGTGTCAAGCAAAGACTTGGCACAAAGTAGGATGCTCTACAGACGACGACTGCGATCAGCCCTACACCACGTGCTAAAACGTGCGTGTAGGTGTCACCCCGGGTATACTATACCACACAGGACACGTGTACTGACAGTGAGTAGACAATGGTTTGTGTGTGATTGACAGCAACAAACTCCACTTTGTTGTCGGCTTGTTACAGTTAGGGACGAAAGAGCTTTATAAGATTTTCGCATTCTTAAAGGAATAAATTTAAAAAAATATAGCGATTTAGATAGACTGAACAAAAGGAATAAAGAATGAAAGAAAACACGTGGGCCGAAACAATTAGAAATGTATTCTCTTGATTATGGATGTTGTTGAAATGCGTGTAAATGTAGAACAATTAACTTCAACTTAAACAGTGTGTAAATAGTTGCTTACCACAGTTGTTTACATTAGCTTGTACCAGACGACATGCAGACAGCTTCACGATCCTGACAGCGCTCTAACGTGCAAACCTCATTGGTAGCCGGCTCACTGTGGAAGCCTGCAAGGAAGGTGCAGACCAAACAAGCGTTGTCTACTTTGATTTCAAAGGTCTGTATGGAAAAGCTTGAAACATTGGTATACGCTAACATGATGTTAGAGATGGAGGTGACTGTGCACTCTACAACTGCTAAGTGCTTCACGTGTCCTGCGCTGTGTTCTATTAATAGCACGCTTTGTCAACAAAATCAACGGAAACCGTAAACAATGGCAAACTGTGAAATATGTTGTCTGTGTATATTTCTACCATCTGTAGTCGCCTACATAAAGACTACGAACACATTTTGACAGCAAACTTCACGCCATAATCTACAAACATGACATGACAACAAGACATCCAGACTCTAGCATCAGGACCATGGACTGACAACACTGGGGAGCACAGCAGGAATGGAGAAAACATTTCACTTTATACTTATTGTCAACTAGTGTGTGACAGGATGCTGCTAGCAGACAAAAGTAACAATAAAACACTACGTACCGCGCCTTTTGCTGAAAACTTTAGTAACAGAATAACTTTTGGGAAATGTTCACATAACTTGCTTTCACTCTCTTTGTTCAAATGTTTTGCATCATGTTCACTTATGTCTCTGTCTCTCTACCTCCATGCCAGCCAGTGGAGGTCTGTGCGGCTTCATAATGTCACCGGCTCGTCATTCCCTCACAGTGGTCTCCTAAGACGAGCAAAGGCTGGACCACTACCGAGATCATGCAACTCCATTTTTGCCTCAGCGATTAACTGGCACAACTTGTTGTGTAACAGCAAATTGATTGTACTGACATAAACAGCGACTGTTTGTCAGGACGATGTTATGTCGTCCACGCTTCATGTTCAATCAGCAGAAGGAGTGTGTTTTTGCAAGTAAGTGAGAAGCAGTAGAAGGATGAGTAGTACTCAGCTTGTCCACACGTTGTCTACCGTCAGTTGTGTGTTTCTTACAGTAAAGATCTCTAGTTAGTTGTTTACAGTAATTATTTTTCATCAAACAACTGTATCAATGTTCAATAATATTTCGGATTTAAATAGTTGACCATTCAGTGTTTATTCTGTCACCACAGCTAACGGTTCTTTCTTTCTAATCATTGTAAGATAAGATATTTAAACACATGACTCAGATACTTTGGTTACTGACTGTCACTTTATTACTTTATAACAAAACTGATTGTAAAGGTTAGGAGGAAGTGGCTATGAAGATGAGGAGGCAGAAGTAATATTAAAGCGGAGGAATAAAATATGTACACATGGCAGTCAGATACTGGTAGACACAGAGCTACAATTATTGGATGGCTAGTGTTACCGTCGGTCAGTTAAGTGTGACTGTCTTGTAAGGCGACTGGCAATAAAAACTGCTCGATGACGACACTGCGATGTGCACACTCCACGTGCTTCAAGCGCAAGTGTCGGTGTGAAGACGGCTACTTCTACACCACACACGACACGTGTACTAGCAGTGAGTAGACAATGATTCTGTGGTGTGATTGACAGCAACAAACTCCACTTTGTTGTCGGCTTGTTACAGTCAGGGACGGAAGAGCTTTTCTATGATTTTCGCATTCTTAAAGCAATAAATTGTGAAAAAACAAATATAGTCGCATTTAGATAGACTGAATAAAGGAATAAAGAATGAAAGAAAAACACGTGGGCCGAAACAAATTAGAAATGTATTCACTTGATTATGTATGTTGTTGGAAATGCGTGTAAATGTAGAACAATTAACTTCAACTTAAACAGTGTGTAAATAGTTGCTGACCACAGTTGTTTACATTAGCTTGTAGCCCAGGCGACTTGCAGGACAGCTTCACAGAGTATCCTGACAGCGCTCTACGTGAAAACCTCATTGGTAGCCCGGATGGACTCACTCTGGAAGCCTGCAAAGGAAGGTGCCAGACTGACAAGCGTTGCCTCACCTTTGATTTCAAAGGTCTGTATGGGAAAAGCTAGAAACATTGGTATACTAACATGATGTTAGAGATGGCAGGTGACTGTGCACTCTACAACTGCTAAAGTCTGCTTCACGTGTCCTGCGCTGTGTTCTATTAATAGCACCTTTGTCAACAAATCAACGGAAACCCGTAAACAATGGCAACAATGTGAAATATGTTGTCTGTATATTTCTACCATCTGTAGTCGCCTACATAAAGACTACGAACACATTTCACAGCAAACTTCACGCGCCATAATCTACAAACATTTTGAATACAAAAGGTGATTAATACAGTTAGTGAGGATACAACGAAGTGAGTGAAATTACATGATTATAACATTGCTAATGTGCTAATTAACTTTTGATAGTTGTTAGTTTCTTTATGAAGAAAGTGTAAAGGTGACATCACACTGAACCCACGACTATCTAGTTACTACTGCAGTGAGTGTGAATGTCTACACCACATATACACAGATAAACTCCTGTGTTTACTACAGACTTCCACTTTTATTAGGACTGAGTACAAGTCACAAATGGAAGAATAGCTCAATCGTCCACCAATGAACTTGTTTTCTTTGGTGTACTGGCTGAAATGAACAGTTGCAGGTGAACTGGCATAAAGAATAAATAACAAAAGTATGAACGAGGCTAATATCAGTTGCTACCTGCACAGTCTGTGTACTCAGCCTCCACACAATGACTTACTTTGACTTCTTCAGGTCACGGAATGTTTACTTGTGTGCAGCTAGCCATACAACTTTCTATTCTACTCCGCACCTGTCCATCATGGAATCTGTTCACTTTGCACTGAAGCCACACTCACCTTGAGCAATACTGAACAGTCCACATCATGCTTGTCCTTTGTCAACCACTCCTTTCTCCACTTTTTCCGTTTATTGCTCCTTCCCTCCTCGTCCTCCTCTACAGTATACGACACTCTCAGTTCTTGTTCTCTGTTTTCTACTTGCCTTTCTTTTATTTGTTTTTATAAGTCATCAGTCGTCTTCATCCTTCTGTATCTTTGTTGTCCGTGTCTCCTTCTTCTGTCAATCGCTAAGACCACGCTACTTAGGAGCAGGAGTGTGAGCTATGCAAATACACATTATTATTATTATTTTTTGTTACACTCCTTGCAGCTAACCTTTATCTATCTGGCATTCCTTGCATACAGTTGTCGTTGCATGAACATTGAATGCCAAGTGGTTTAGGTAAACAACAAACAAGTATCGTGACTATTTAAAGTCTTTAACTCAAATCGAACAATCTAGAAATATATAGAACTTGGATAGTGGTTATCTTGTCACACTTATCTCATATATTATAAAGGCATGCTATCTAGGAAACTACACTGTCATCTGTGTGAAGATGTCTTGTCATCGCTAATGATAGATAAGTGCCAGACCTCCTCACCTCCTGCAGCTCTGACACTGACAACAAGACATCCAGGACTCTAGCATCAGGACCATGGACTGACAACACTGGGGGAGCACAGCAGGAATGGAGGAAACATTTCCACTTTATAATTATTGTCAAACTAGTGTGTGACAGGCATGCTGCTAGCAAGACAACAGTAAACAATACAAATAACAACTACGTACCGCGCCTTTTACTGAAAACCTTAAGTAGCAGAATAACATTTCGGGAAATGTTCACATAACTTGCTTTCAGTCTTCTTTGTTCAAATGTTTTGCATCATCTTCACTTATGTCTCTATCTCTACCTTCTGTCAGCCGATGGAAGTCTGTGTCGGCATCATCGTGCTACCGCTCATGAGGCTCCCTCCGACTGGGCTCCTAAGACGAGTAAAGGCTGGACCCACTACCAGAAATCCTGCAAGTCCACTTTTGCCTCACACGATAACTGTACAACTTATTGTGTACAGCAGGGTTGATTGTCATCACCCACAAGCGATTGTTTGTCAGGACGATGTCTAATGCCACTCAGGATTCCACTTCAATGAAGCAAAGAAGGAGTGTGTTGCTACAAGTAAGTGAGAATCAGTAGAAGGATGAGTAGTACTCACCTTGTCCCCACACGTTGTCTATCGTCAGTTTGTGTGTTTCTTACAGTAAAGATACTCTAGTTAGTTGTTTACAGTAATTATTTTCATCAAACAACTGTCGTCTCAATGTTCATAATATTTTGGATTTAAATAGTTGACATTCACTGTTTTCATGTCCACGAGCTAACGGTCAGCAAGTGTAACTGTCTTGTATCAGAGCAGTGTGAACTGTGTGCTGTATTTCACATATAAACTGTTTGCCCGAGGGACTCAGTCTTTTACCTTGAGTGTCGTATGATTAGCTATTGTAGTTGTCATGATTATTACAGTAATTATCTCCATTGTTTCCGTCATTGTAGGAAGTTTATTGTTTCCTTTATAACAAATTCTTACGGGCGGAAGGATTTGTTTGTGTACAAATAGGGTCATGTGCAGACTTGCTGGCAACAGGCGCCAAGACTGGTGTGTACATCGTTCAGCTACCAGAGAACAACAGACCTGTGTCAGTGTGGTGTGATATGGACACTGCGGGCGGCGGCTGGACGGTACGTGTGGTCGTGTTTGTCAGTGTGTGTGACTCAGGTAGCATCTCTCCTGCACACTGTATCCTGCTCGCAACAGTGCGACGCCACCTATACCCAGGGTCACATACTTGCATCTCATAGTATCCACGAATAATTTGTCTTTGATATCTTTGGACATTTACAACACGAAGCAGGAGAGTTGCTTGTCCACCTTCTGTTTCCAACAGTTTTGCTATGTCGCTGGTAGACTCCGTGGGTTGAGGGTGGTTGTAGACAGGCCGACATCTAGTGTGTTGGTGTGCGTGTGTCGGTTGTTTGTAGTCGCATCTTTAACCCCTTGCATCCATTCCTGCTTCATGATCAGCGACTGTAGGTTTGATAAGGAGTTAAAAGAAATGCTATTTGTAAGCTTTATTATGTTGCCATATATTGATCACAGGTACTTGAATGCCACACATTTACAGCCAGGAAAGTGTACATTGTGGTCACGTGACGTCACTGTTAATATATACTACTATATACTATATACTACACTATATACTATTACACCATGTTCACATAGTCTTTTGTAACCGTGAGTGTTGACATTTATAATCATGATCACAGCTAATAAAGTTACAAGCTGTTATATTTTGTCAATTATAACTCATCCTTTGTCAACTCATTAACTGTAATTAGTACTGAATCCTGTCGAGCATGCTGCGCTTTGTTACATAGTAACGACCTGTGAACTTGTGTCATGTGCAGGTCTTCCAGAGACGTCACCACATCCAGATGAGTATGTTGACTTCACGGAACTGGACAGAATATGTAAACGGATTTGGTAACATCTCTGGAGATTTCTGGCTGGGTAAGATGTTGACATATCTCTTTCATTCTCTGGCATTATCTCCTCCTGCATAACTGTAACTTCAACATTTGTTTTTACATTCAAAGTCAGGCTGTAGTCAGTATTGTGTTTTATTGTGTTGTTTGTGTGATGTTTACTGGTCATACACAGGTTGCTGTTTCTGTTGTTCTTTTATATTTTTTCCTACGATGCTTTATCGCTCACTATTTTGTGTATTGTTTCCTTAGCATGCTTTGTTTGCTGTGATAATGATGATGCTAGTAATGGAATGAATGGATGGCTGATGATCCTGTAGTGTCTCAGTTGCCAAAGTCTCAAAGAGAAAGAAACACGAGTTGCGAGGAAATACATCCTGCGGCATATCATGCGATTTGTTTTTGTTTTGTTTTTATTTTTGTTTTGTTTATTATTTTTGTTTTTTTGTTTTTTGCTTGGTTTTGTCTAGGATTATCTGATTGCAGGGTATGGATAGGTTCAGAACTTTATTAATGCACAGTAGCTAAAACATTTCGTGTTAGTTGTATTACAGTCTGTAACTTTGTTTTGTTGTGAATAAGAATATAGTGTGTAAAAATGTCCTTCAACCTGTCTATTTATTTATATTAGTCTACATGTAGTCTGTGAGAATGGTCTTAAAACTACCTGTGTTATGTGTCATATCATAGTTTCATAACCATTTTAAAGCTTATATCGCTTTGTGTGTAAATACACTCTATGTATGTGAGTTTGCACGTGTATGCGTGTGTTGTGTAGTGACACCTTACCAGCCCAGTCCGTGTTGCAGCTTCTTTCATGGTTCATTGAGAAGTCTTGAGCAGCATCAACACAAAATTTCATGCTGGACTTGTCTGTTGACACGAGATCAATATGCCTTGTCTTGTCTCAGGCTACACGCGACTCGCGCCTGACAAAATTTGGAGATTGGCGCTTGAGAGTGACTGCTGACTAACTCATGGAGACATATTTGGGGGGAAAGTAAGCAGTTTCATGTTTAAATCGTGACGAGATCTACTCACTTGCGTGTGGGGCTACATCGGGTGACGCAGGTACGTACGTGACACTGAACAGTAGAAAGAGTGAGACGTAGTTAGCTGGCAGGCTGGCTGTCTGGCTGGTTAAGAAATGAGTAGATGACTACATTTGTGTGTGGCTTTTGCGTGCATGTGTGCCGAGGTGAAAGCGCCTCCTATCGCAGTGCGTTTCCTTTAGATGTAATTGAACACAGGTGAGATGATCAGGGAAAAGATTTTGTGTGTAGTGTGTGTGTGGTGTGTGTGTGTGTGTTTGTGTGTGTGTGTATTGTCTGGTGTGTGTGTGTGTGTGGTGTGTCGTGTGTTGTGTGTGTGTGGTGTGTGTTTGTGTGTGTGTGTCCTGTGTTGTGTGTGTGTTGTGTGTGTGTTCTTAGGAGCTTCAGACCGTTTTCTTCTTTTAAAGAGTATTTCATTATGTACAATCGTGGTTTAGTTGAGCTGTGACATTGTGTTGTTTTTAATCTGTTTTGTTGTCTGTCAGGCTCGTTGACTGCATGCAAATTATTATAAATTATTGTGAAATGTCACCGCCACGACCGAAATGAGTCAGTCGGAAATTGAGATTTACCAAATTGGATATTTTTCCAATTTACAGGGTTAGCCTCTGTATTTGATACAAAGTATCCTTCTTGTCCTAAAGTTGAGGTATAAAGATCAGAGTATGGAAGTACAGGTGGTCGCTATTGACAAAAGCGGGTTCAAGATTTTTCAGCAAACCATTTGTTTCCCTTAGATCGGATCACTTTAATTTAGTTTGACTGTGCTCAGTTTGCATGTGATAACATACGGCAAGCTCATCATTTAGGCTAATGAACAGTACATAGACAGTGAATAAGTGGGTGCTATTAGACCTTTACTGTTAGCAAAACTAACAGCATGTCAAAAACTGTACTGCAATGCTACTCGCATGCGACTCACAGAAAAGCACAAACTCAAATTATCTATAGGTGTAAGTAGGAAATGAGAGCAAAATGAAGAACTGCTGGCTGACAGCCGGAAAAACTAGGAAGTGGACCAAATTCACAGAAGTCGGCTGCACTCGTTACGACCGGAACCACCGCCGGGGTGAGTACGCGACTGCTCTGTGCGACTTGAGGACTCGTTTCAGGCAGGTGGAGCGAATGTTTTACACTACTGTCAAGCTTCATTTTGCTGTGAGCTTACATTTTAGAAATTATTTTTGTTCGTTAAATTTGTTTTTGAGCGACTACAGGACTGAGAATGCGTGACATGCAGTAGTTGCGGTAATGAAGCCTACAACATATCTTATCACTGAGGATGCACCGATGTATCTCTGTTCTTGGTATCCTTTCCTGTTAGCGAATTATGTCCCATTGTTTGATATAGATTCTCCCAAGTCAAATGACGCGTTGGACCTGAGATGCAGTCAACAATAGCACAACAAACACAAGTCCGTTTAAAATATGGAGGAACTATTTCTCAACAAACTAATTGGACCTACAAGAAGGCAGATGTGACCTTTAAACCTTTGGCCTATTGGTGGTGGTGGAATTGAAATTTCTGCCTATCTGCGCTCCATTCCTAACTAAGGTGACGGAGGGCTGGTGTTGATCACGCTGAGTCACGTCAGGTGTGAAGTGACAACCTAAGACCCCTGGGATTATCATCGCGTTTCATGGCTTATCATTCGCTTATATGGGGCTTATCATTGCTTATAGTGTGATTTAGAAATTCCAGCATGAGATAACAACACAACACATACAAGTAATCAATGAAATGTTTGGCATGTTTTGATACAGTTGTTTAGCAATAGCAGTAACATAACACTTATTTGTCTTTTTCACTATTCGCGTTCATTGTGCGACAGACGTGTCCTTGGTACTGTGTTATAACCATCTTCTGTGGTTACCCTTTGTAGACAACGGTCTAACCTACACCTTTCGTGTGTTTGTCGTCTCCTTAGTTACTGGTATGTAGAGTAGTGGTGTTCCCTTGGTTGAAAATCCATATTAGTTGATGTCTTTTTGTCACTTTGTCAATTTGGAATAACTATCAGGTCGATTATGGCAATTAAATAGAATGAGAGAACAGTAAACTATAATCTGAAACAATCGTCAGGGCCCATGCCGACTTCCTCTTTGGATGTTTATGTCCACGTAATTAGAACCGGACACCAGACTTTGCTGTTTCTTGCTGGATCGGCCTATACTGTACCTGACTGTTCACCACTAGACAATGCATTGAACGTGAGCTAGGAACAGGAAGGGACGTATGCTTCGCAGTAGCTCCTTCCGAGAGGGTAATGCTGGGAAGCATGACCTTCTATATTCTCATGCCCTAAAGATCACATGCACTCTACTCTCTAACTTCTTTCTCACTATCCTTTTCTCTACATGCTCTTCCTTATCATTCTAAAGGTTAAGATTTGAGATTTTTTTTCCTAATTGACTTAACTTTCAAGATCTCCGAAAGCTTATTACATCTCTCTAATTGAATCTTCGTGATCAGGAATATGCACCCAAGGACCTTCAACCAGGCAGTTCCAGCACCCAGATGCTCAGCTCAGGCTGCAACTCTCTCCGGTCGCACCAGACATGACAACCACTTCCACACAGCCCTTTCCCCTCTCGTCTCCTTTACCACTGCTCTCCTATCTCCAAAGTCTTCCTTCTGGGCGACCTCGCTTTTCTTCGGCGTCTGAGAGATCAATGCTAGGGCGGACTCGTGGGACACCCCCAGAGATCTGCTGATAACCAGCTGTGCGGAGCAACCTTGCCTCCCGTCATCGCCCACCCGCTCCGTGTTGACCAGTAGGCGTCCTGAGGCATCAGTTATTGACAGATGTAACAGATAATGTTACTGATTGGATCATTAGGTATATATCACAATGAATTACGACCTTAAAGGAGTGTACGGGATGCATCGCATGCTGCCACAAGCTTCTCCCACTGTGATCCTTCCCCCCTCCCGACTATGTTTATATCTCGCTCTCATTTGCTCCGGAGTGGGGCGGGCTGGTGGGCGGTTCGTAGTCGTATAAGATAATACAACCATCCACTCCCAAGGTGTTTTGCTTTTGGACAATAGCGTTGAAATGTCAATTCTCATCTCTTCTCCATTTGTTTAGATGACTGTTTGGGACTTGGCGATATCATCTCTTACTTTTTTCTTTTCTGCACTGACTTCAAACCAAGGTTTAGTGTTTTACGCTGAGAAGCCTTTAGTTTCTTTCCACATTCTTGTGGCTGGAGTGTGACAGCAGGCAATGTATTACATGCAAAGTTAGTCTTCAGCCTGTTTGTTGCTCTGTCATAGTATGGTCTTTTTCTTTCTTCTCCTGTCCGGTTGCGTTCTTCATGATCAGTCCATGGCCCAGGATGAAAGAGGGAACGGCACGGAAATGCGAGCCCATGGACCAGCTCAACCCTAAAGTACTTGACGTGAGTGTGGATCTGTACGAGCCTCGGTGTCCACTGCGGAATGTGCATAGCCCTGACAATAACGAATATTGCAACTGTAACCATCCGCTGCAACCGCATTATTGCCGGTGACTCTGATTATGCTCGCTACGAGACAGTAGCTCTTCTTCTCATAGTTTGCTGGCGTGGATTTGAGTTCGTCGGAGTATTCTGGTTCTGATTGATGTCTGATGACTCGATTCTCACTATTACCCCATAAAGCCACACAAATGGACACGAATTTTAATAGACATCATTGCATCTTGTAGTATGACCGGAAGTCCCCTACTCTGTCGTTCCATAGAAAAAACTAGCGGCCTTAATCACGAGATTGCTGTCATGGCCACTTATAATTGCCTCCTCTTGTGGTCATAATACGACATCTTCGCCAGTGCGCTCTCACATTTCGCGCCTGATATAGATAGATATAAGGTGTATCGCGCTCTCTCTCCTAGATAAGATACCATTTAGGTGATGTCCTTACTACGATATCGCTTTGCCAGATGCTTTGTATAGTGGGGCAAACAAGAGTGTGCTTCAATCCAAGCTAGGATTGTTCTTCTGTCACAAAAGAACTCTATGGCAGTATTCTATCTCAGTTTTGGTCACGTTGATGTTCCATCTCATCGCTTTAAGCCACACAAAAAGACCACTAACCTGCAAAGGTGTGTACTATCCGACACTAACTTCGGCATTAGACAATCGCCAATGCACCTATCGCAAATAATGTTATGGGCGAGTTGAACATATTGAAGTCCGTTGGCCGTTTTGTGATGACTGACTTGTAAAAGATATCCCTTGAACAAATTTCCCAATGACTACGCGTGGATACATTTTAGTTGTGGTGTGACCTTGTCAGACGGTTCTAACGCACTGTGCTTGGACACTGCTATATGAATCGGAATCATCTGATTTCCAACGAATGTCCCTCAAAAGGCTTCCATTCCAGACCCTGCATATCCTCGTCCGTCTTCTTGCTTGCACCAGGATACGGCATACTCTTCAGAATGATGGGCGTCTTGATCTTTCCTGCCCGAGAACAAGATGGATTACTCGTCCTGCGCTGCTTCTCAGTTCTCGTGCTCGGCATCCATTTGATCATTTGTGAGCTCCCAGGATGTCCAGTGTCAAGTTGGTCAAAATCTTGACTAGTTGGGGTTTGCAGTTATGGTACAAGGTCCTCGGATAATTGTTTGCCCTGCCAGCCCGACCCTCAACTGTTGCTCGCTTCAGAAATCCATGTCGGGGCCCAGTCCCTTCGGCGTTTTGGCTGTCGTCCATCTTAGTCGTCTCCTGGCTTGTCTTCTTACTCTACTTCTGTGACTCAATTCTCTTGGGCTTTCCAAAGTTTCCACCACAAGCACCACCAAACGTAACAAACCTGTCTCTTTCTTACCATGTAGGAGTTGTTAGCCCTACCACAATATTTTACCTTAGGTGAGGGTCCTCATAGTCGCTTTGATGCCTGGTCGGGTGGCAGGACCGTATAATTCTTTACTCGACTTGCTAGGGCTAATTGATACGGAAACAACGGTACACGCCGAGTCGAAATTAGTTATGCTCTATGGAATTATTTATTGCTTATAGATAGGCAATTTTCTGTTTAAAACCATGATTCTCACTACTTATGCTAGTTCTCGCATCGCCCTCCCTCTTGGCGTAAAAAGCTATAAGAAATTTTAAAAAATTTATATTGTAGTCATTGACAAACCCTTGTTTGCGTGGACCTGTTTGGCTTTGTTATGATGAACAACGACAAAACTTTTCAATACAAAAGTTTTTATAGTGGTTATTGTCAGTGATGATGATATTTGTGCTTAGGTGTTGTGTTGTCTATAGTAACTAACTGTGTGTGTTTGTGTGTTTCACAGAGTGGTGACACCTTATAATCCGATTGTCAACGTTACGACGAATTGTATGCTGTGTTTATTTACAAAGTGGTGCTGGTTGGTGGTGATGGCTGACTGTCTACGGTGTTCACTCAAGCCCTGTATAATTTGCTGATTGGGATATTGCCTGTGTCGTTCGGGAAGAGTGCATGATAAGCCAAACTACCGTTTCTGTTCTCAGTGTTAACGCTGTCGACTGTTCACTGTTCATCCTGGTTTCATGGCATGGGTGTGAGTCCCCCAGTGTAGTTAATTTTCTCTTAGTTTGCTATTCTGGACTGTCCTGAGTCAACTACTTATTAGCCTTTAGATTGTTCTACTGTTGGTATGATTGCTGGGTTCTATTACACGTTTGATTAATTATTCTTTCACGGTGTGTGCTAATTTGATTTCTTACTTGCGTTAAATAAATGTTTTACAACGTAATCTAGTTTATTATTAAGTCATCGTTTAATTGTGCAGATGAACTTCTGCAGCTATCTCTTTGCTTAGACGCCTGGTTATAGTCTACGTGATCAACTATGCATCTATATGCTAGGACACTAACACGATTCATTGAGGAGGGGGGGGGCGTCTGCGTGGGCCTATGCTCCACTTTGACTGTCCTCATATTTCCTTACTGACGGATGCCTGATCTAGAATTTCATATCTCTTACTTGGGTGTTTACATAAGGCTTCGTTTTTTCTGTGTTGTGTAGACATTTCGATATCCTGGACTTTGCTTTATGTGAACAAAGTTCTTTTTCTACAGAGCTTATTCTAGCGAAGTACTTTCGTGATTATGATTTGCGGCGGACACATGCTGCAGATTATTTTCATTAAGCATTAATCTGACATATTATTGTTACCAGGTTATTTGCCGCTTTGTAAAATGTGCACGATGAAATAACTAACAATGTATCAAACATCGTTTCCTTTAATAATGTCAGGTTGGCTCGCCTACGTAATAATACATATCCTTACATTAATTGTACACACATCTCTATCGAATCTTGCCTATATTATATTTTTTCCATGAGAGCTCTAAAGCAGGCGCTGCAATGGCGACCACCTGTGTCTCTGTGTGTGTACTATGCAGTGTACAGTTGGTAAGATATTTAAAGTGTGCAATCCTTCTAAGTTATTTGACTTTTACCGTTATTCACCTTTCTTTTGTAGGGAAAGATTATGCTTTGGAGCATTTCGGACAGTGTCATTGATGAAAAATATATATTAAAGGGGGATGTGAAACAATTAACATAGAAGAAAAAAAAGAAGAGGACATTGACAAACCATATCTACTCAAAAATTCATAAATAGGTCAGAGAAGGATAATTCAAATCAAGGTCAAGTAAGCATTTTGTCTTATTTTATATATATTTTCTGGAAAACAGGAATAGACTAATACAAAGTTATATTTCCGAAAAAAAAAAAAAGATGAGAAATTTTATATTAATATGTCTTGGATATTGTGCTAATGTAAAGTATTTTCACAGTTGAAAATAGTTCCTCTTTAGTTGACATGTACTGAACTTTCAGTATTGCATTGTGTTTTTTGTTATATTTTTGTTTTATCTCTTGCTG